>NC_081167.1:29330209-29560209 GCF_012432095.1 Onychostoma macrolepis | reverse complement strand
CTTCAAATAACGTTTGTTGATTACATTGTTTTGCCACTAGGAGATGACAAATGACTGATAAAAAAATGTATTTGTTATTGAATCATTAATTCATGCGATTTGTTCAGAAACACTGATTCATTCAGTAATAGAAAAAAGTGAGTCATTGAATCATTCATTCAAACTTTTTTTTTTTTTTTTTTTAATAATTCATTCAAATTAGTTAAACACTTTTTAAGAAAATGAGGTAGTGCTGGGCGGTATACCGGTTCATACCGAATACCGGTGTTTATTTTTCTTATGATATGAATTTTTAAAATACCGCAATACCGGTGTTTAAATAACGTTCAGAACGCGACACTGTTTGAGAGGGGTCTCTTTTCACTATTGCAAGAACACAGCTGTATGTGTTACTAAGCGTGAGAGTTCTGAAGCTGTAGAACGTGATGACACAGAAGAACTCATCCACCGCGCGTTGCCATCAGCTCCCACGTCTCACACACACAAGCGCGACTTTAGCGCTATATTTAGCAACTTTCAGACCCTTTTAGCAGCTTTTTTCCCATAGAATATACAAACTGACAAACCTAGCGACTTTTTTGGATAAATCTTAGCTATGGTTCAGTTGGAAGATGTCTCCAGTGCTGCCCCGCGAGCGTGAGGTCTGACTCCCGGCGCAGTGTCGCCTCTCTCGGCGTCTGTTCTGTGCAGTGAGCGGCAGAGAAGCACCGCATTCAGCTGGCCGTACCACAGCAGACTCTTCAATAAATGAGTACAAAACAGCGTTTCCAAGCACCTGCCGCTAACTGACTGTTTGGAATTATAAATATGAGCATAGTTCGTCTGTTGATATTATGCACTTTTTTTTCGCTCTTTAGTGTAACGTTAGATGCATTTTGATTTTATCAGACGATGTCGCGATTATAAACGAGTGACTCCTGGTTAACATGTATTAATGAGTTGTATTTAGTCACTATTTAGTGTGGAATTTTTCTACAATATTCGCTCATCATGACAGTAAAATAGGGCATTCTGAGTCAATCTACTGCAGTTTTTCCTCTCTCAATTAGTAGAAAATGTGGTTAACACCCGGTCATGCATGAAAAAAAAAAATACCGTCATATACCGTGAAACCGGTATAATTTTGAAAAATACCGTGATATAAATTTTTGGTCATACCGCCCAGCACTAGAATGAGACAATTCATATTTTGTCACAGCCTCTAGTAAATTACGTTATTTTGCTTAGTTCAGAATCGTGGGAGAATCGTGAGCTCTATTTGAAACAGAAAAATCGTGATTCTCAGTTTATCCAGAATCGTGCAGCTCTAGAATGCAGTTTTACTCACACGTGACTTGCATAAACACATTTTGGTATGCCTTACAATGTTGTCCTGTAAAAGCAAACCGAACCAAGAAGAAAATGCAACATTGTAACAACGTAAGTCCCTATTTTGGAGCAAAGCAAATGATCAGCAGGTCTGAAAACACCTTTAAAGTGCCCCTATTATGCCATTTCGAATATTGCCTTTCATGCAATGTTTAATGCTGCATGTGAATGTAAACAATCTGCAAAGTTATAAATCCGAAATTCGATTACCCACTTCCGCGATGGGGTAGCACATTTGCATAATGCCCGACTATGTTCTACATTTGCCAGCTGTGAACAACTTGATCAACCCTCAAACACTGTAGCTTGTTCCTGTTGTTAACATCATGTCGAGTGGACGCTGTGTCCTATGCTGTGAAAGTAAATTCATTTTATTTTCATTTCCGAAAAAATCAGTGGTTAAATTTTTTTACTGACGACTGCTTCTCTAATCTCGGGGAGTTCAATGCGTGACTTACAAAACGCTTGCTCTTGAAAGATAGCTTAGTACCCAGTTTATTTGGACCAGCTGGCTCCACTCAATCACAACCTGTAAGTATGATAAATACTAGATGTTTATATTTTCTATCGAGCATTCAAAATATGGAACTATGGCAATGGGCCTATCGTTTCCAACATGCGCTGTATGTGGTAGACCAATCACAACAGACTGGGCCATCTGACCAATCAGAGCAAAGTAGGCTCATGGAAAGGAGGCGTTTAGAGTCTTAGAACAGCTACGAACGAATCGTTTGAGAATCATTGGAAAATGTGGTGATATTAAATTAAACGTAACATTAAACCTTAAAAATTGCACAATAGGGGCACTTTAAAGTAACTAGATCAATAGCGATACAATGCAGCCGGGTCCAATGAACGATCCCTTGGGCTTCCGTTTAGGAAACGGTGGGTGAATTCTGCATTGACAGCGCTCTGTTCGGGCATCTTTTGAAATGTATTCACAAGACAAACATGCACTCAAAAACACACATACATCAGAACTGACAACATGCCTATGAGCAGGACCCTGACCTTTCTATAACAACATGACAGCTGTCATTCTCTCCGGTCTATCTCAAAGAGACTTCTTACCATTTTTCTGCCTTTGATGTAACAGTCTATGCTTAGAAGTGTTTAGTTTACATAAGAAGCTCTGATAAAGTTGTGTACTTTTAAAACCTCTCTTATCCTTGCATTTTGAAGACAGCTGGGTCTGAAGAACATAAGAACACTCTGAACATAATAGAAGGTAATTTGACAATTTTGCTAATGATTTTCCTGAATTGCTCTGCAGTGCAATACAAAGCAGTTTCACTGTATGGATGGAAAATAACCCTATATGTCTACATTTAAGTGCAATACACACAACCATCTATTTTTTTCCCCTTCAAAATTTTTTTTTTATTATCTTATGTTATCTCAGTTACACAACTCCCACAATTATTCTAAAATGCAAATAATGACTTCAATGCAAATTAAGACAATGTAACTTTCTTTTCCATGATGTAAAAAAGCATAGGATATGCTACTTGGAAACAAGTTTAATTGACCTGGAATCACTGTAATTAATTTTTTTCAGCTGTGAGTTCGGGGTCAGTAACATTTTTTTTTTTTGTTAAATAAATTAATACTTTTATTCAGAAAGGATGCATTAAACTGATCGAAAATGACATTAAAGACATTTAAAATATTACGAAAGATTTCTATTTCAAATAAATGCTGTTCTTTTGAATTTTCTACTCATCAAGCAAACCTGAAAAATAAGATGCATCACGTTTTCCACAAAAATCTGTAGCAGCACAACTGTTTTAACACTGATAATAATCAGAAATGTTTCTTGAAGAATGATTTCTGAAGGATCACGTGACACTGAAGGCTGGAGTAATGATGCTGAAATTTCAGCTTTGATCACAGTAATAAATTACATTTTACAATATATTCAGATAGAAAACACTTCTTTGGAACTGTAATAATATTGCACAATATTAATGTTTTACTGTATTTTTTAATCAAATAAATGCAGCCTTACTGAGCAGAGGAGTCTTCCTTCAAAAAAGATCTGAATGACCCCAAATGTTTGAACTTGTCAAGATTTTAGCATCTTCAAAATGAGGACACAAGTCAATGTTACTAATTTAGATGTAAAATGCCTGCAGACCTGTTACTAAAAAGCAGCATTCCTCTTTCTCCAAGTGAATACACACAGCTGGATATGTAACATGTCAAAATGGGCAAAATACTTAAACACTTAAACAGCTGCACCCAATTAATTGTGTGTTTGTTTGTGTGTAACTGGAAGAATATGCACATATTTATAAACAACAACTGATGGCAGAGTGGGAAGTGCACATATTCTGCTGTTAGCATTCCACGGTGGAAAAAGCCAGCAGGCCAATCAATAATGTTGGCAAAAACATTATCTGAACATAATCAACCAGGAAATGCTCGATCCATTCAGCCTCAAGATACAAATCTGACCCATTTATATTCTCATAAGCATCAGCTCTCTCTCTTTTGCTCACCTAGAATGAGATGAGATCTCGCTCAGGTCTCCCATACTCCCGTCCGCAGGCGCATGTCCGGTGGCCAGGGCTGCGGCGTAGCTCTGGGGAAGGTACAACCTGCCGTGGTCCTCCTCTGTGGACCCTTCTTCCGCCAGCTCCGGTGTCCATGGGTGTCCTGGATCAGACACCCCACGGCCCTGGAGCATGACGCGGGAAACAGACGCACCGGCGGCCCCCGGGGTCATGCTACAGGGCGCGGTGTCAATGCCGCTGTCTGTGGAGGCTCCTTTAATATAGGTGAGACCCAGCATCTCTGGATCCATCAGGTCCCCGGAGCCAAAGTGCTTCTCATCACTGTTACTGCTGGAGGCGTTGCTGGACAGAGTGTTACTGCTGGAGTGGCTGGAGTTCTTATCGCCGCCCTGCTGGAGGACGACAGAAAAACATATCAAGGAAAC
Source organism: Onychostoma macrolepis (assembly GCF_012432095.1). NCBI lineage: Eukaryota > Metazoa > Chordata > Actinopteri > Cypriniformes > Cyprinidae > Onychostoma > Onychostoma macrolepis. The sequence continues at coordinate 29,555,900 of NC_081167.1, read as the reverse complement.
GTTAATAATAGGGCTCTTTTTGGCAAGACATTTACTAAGGCATGCTTGCTATCTTTTTAAGCAACAGCCTAGCAACCATCTAGCAAGAACTACTTATATTTTCTTAAACAACATAAATATAAGTATATGGAAAATAAATACATATAAAAAATAAAAATATATTAAATCTACAAATATGAAAAAATAAATATTAAAACGTCTTATAAAAATATAATAAACAACTGACTAAATAAATAAATCTATCTGCTGGAGTATGATTTATGAAGGTAAACATATCAAAGAAACATTTTTTGGCAAGACATTTGCTATGGCATGTTTATATTTACAAAATGAAAAGGAATACAAATGAATTAATCCATTAAAAAAGAAATAATTTTACAGCACTGCTATATTTGCGTGGAAATGAAAAACTATTTTCTTTAAAAAAAGAACACTAATATAAATACATTTAAAAACAATAAATGAATAAATACATAAAAACAATAATACTCTAGCAACTGGCAACTGTATATACTGTCTGTGTGTGTGTGTGTGTGTGTGTGTGTGTGTGTGTGTGTGTGTGTGTGTGTGTGTGTGTGTATGTGTGTGTGTGTGTGTGTATGTATGTATGTATGTATGTATGTATATATATATATATATATATATATATATATATATATATATATATATATATATATATATATATATATATATATATTTATATTTACACACACACGAATATGGTAAATAGTAATACTAACAAATATAAAAATAAATGTAATAAAATATACATTAAAAATATATAAAAATATAATAATATATTTATATGAACTTACACTGCCAGCATATATACCAAAGCTCAATATTTCAAAACACATGCTAACCGTTTAGATGTGGGTTTAAATATTATACAAAAGGAAACAGAAAAGTAGCTCATATTGCAACACAGAATACATATCATCCCACTGTCTACATGACATTTTGTGCATGCTTGCATATTTTATGATCTATAATTCTAATTAGCAGATGGAAAACGGGCCGTATCTGCTGTCATATTCTTTGTCATGTGACGCCTTCTCTAGTCCAAACTAATATCATTCCAATTTAAATGTACCACTGCACACTGCAAAGACCCGCAAAACTAATTACTGTGAGCTAATGAATAATTCTGTGACTCGTAATGTATGCAAATATGAGCTGTATTCATTAATTAGCGCGCAGACAATAGGCGTAATAAATCAAGAGAGCAGAGCCATGTACATCTCCCAGCGGATACGGACAACAGCATTTCACACAATGCAACAGACATTAGAGACCATTCAGAGCTGAAAAGGTTTGTAAGTTATTGATATAGATGGTAGAAGGCAAACACACAATAACAAACATAATTAAGAGACTGATCCTGACATTAAACCTGCTTTTATACAGACTGCCATCAAACTGATCCAACAACACACTCATTAATGCAGCTGCAAAACTCACTCCACTTAACGTGGATAATGAGACCGTCCTTTAATCTTTCATGGTTTCCCGTATTTGTTAAAAGGCTGTACAGATAAAAACCTCCTATAGCTCTTCATTACAGACATACAAATCATATTCTGTAGATTAAACATCCTCAGGATCTTAAAGCTTTCAGAGCAACTGAGAAAATCATTAGAGAACATAGCAATGAACTTAAATTCATTTCAACAGCATGATTTTTAGCAAAACGTGGTAAAAACTGATTGGATGTGATACTTAACATGGGCTGGAATGAATTAAGCAGCAATATCTGCTGATTTCTTTAATGGAAATTGTTCATTTACGAAGTAAAGTGATTAAAAACTGCAGTGTTTGCACATCAGAATGGAGGAAAATGCTCTTCACAGTCACTGAAAGAGAAAAGCCTCATTTAAAAGAAGTGATAAAATTAGTGTACGTGAAACAAAGTAATTAACATTAATTTACCTTGGAGCAAATGAAGATGATCTTACTAATAATATATGTTTTCATTCGGGAACGAGGATGACACTTGGTTTAATTGCAAAAAGAAAAAGATTCTAAGTCATGATTGGTCAGTAACATTTTTAAGGCGGGGCTCAGCGAAGGGTTAATTATGCTGAAGTAAAATCAAATGCAAGCGCAAAGACTGCTTTGAGACCGCAAGCAACAAAATCATGACGCTTTCACAGATACTTCATTTTTTAGGCATCATTAAATGCATCCTTCCCAAATTTCATTACAAATATGAATTGTATTATATATTAAGAATATTATCATCATATATTAATATTTATAAATGGTATATATTTATTTTAAAAATGTATTTACATATTCATTTTATTACAATATATTATTTATTACTGATAAAATATAGATTTAAAAAAACATTAAAATAAATAAAATATATTTTTATTTTTATATTTATTCACTCCGTACTGAAAAGTATAGATATTTTACTCAATATATTTTTGTGCACTAGATCCTATTTTTTTTTCTATCTACACCATATCTACAGTACAGGAGCCTGTTGTTTCTGCGCTAAATGACTGTAATTCACTTTCAGCTGGATGCGGTGGTCAGATGTTATTACAGGAACAGGCAGTGTGAGATATTGGGTAAAACTCACATTGAAGGTGAGAGAGAGACAGACGAAAGCGAGTGCGTCCTGATAACAGCACCAAGGGCAGACTGACCTTATCGGCATTCATTCATCACACTGACGCACATGCACACTGACAGCAGCACTAGCGGGCTCATGCGTCTCCGTCTGTGTTTGTGTCATATCAAGGCTTTCAGCGAACGCAGCAACACTCTAAAGACGAGTCGGAGAACTTTCCCAAGCAGTGGAAGCCCATGTTTCCACTATATGCTTCATATGTGAAGTGTAAATCAGGCTCACCACATTAAAACACATTCTGATGCTGTAGGGAATTCCCATATTATGAATTTGTCTGGGACTTATAAACATACAGTTGCATATATAAACAAATGCCTCCTGCTGGCCAGCCACTAACCAACTGAATTATAAATAAAGCACATGGTTTATTTTGTCAGCGCTCTTCTGTCCTTTAAATGAACCGGACCTCATAACCTCCTATACGGCTGTGTGTAGGACAAGCAGGATTTTGCCAAGTAGGACATGCTTCTGAATCAACATCCTTGGTCCAGAATTACTATCAAACAATACAATTTCAAGGGTTTGAATTGTGGCTTTAATAAGAATCTCATCAATCTATCAAAATATTGACTTTTATGGCAGTGGTATGCAACCAATGATTTATACAATACAAAACAAGCATTCAAATTTTTAGGTGAATTAACCCCATCCACAACTGTTACCTGGCTATATGAGGTAGTGATTTCTAGTACTGGAAGTACTAGTTATAATTATGTTAAATATTTTCTACTTATAATAATATTTTATCGGGTAGAAAATCTTAGCAATGTCATTTTAGTATACTTTAGTACACTATTATTTATTTATTTATATATATATATATATATATATATATATATATATATACACACACACACATATACATACACACATACATATACACACACACACACACATATATATATATATATATATATATATATATATATATAGAGAGAGAGAGAGAGAGAGAGAGTGAGAGAGAGAGAGAGCGCCAGCTAAAATAAATATACTTTTGTGAATTAACACTCTTAACAACCGACTTTCTTTCCACGGTCTTGGAAAACATAAGGCAACCTACTAAAAAAGGAGATTTCTAGTACTGGAAAAGTCATGTAAATTAATAAAATCTTAAAACGGCATGGCCATTTTTTTATAAAGAGTATAATTATGAAAATGTTTTCTAATTATTTTAAGATTTGAATATTTAGTTTTTATTTCGTTTTAATTTTACTTAAAATTTTAGCAATTTTTCTGTCTTTGTCATTTTTATTGGCTATTTTTATTGTATTTATTTCAGTTTTAGTTTGAATTATTTTAGTACTGCGAGTTAAACTAAATGAAAAATTAGAAGTATTGCCTTGGCAACTAGTTGAAAAAAAATTGTTTCGTTTAAATATATTACTTTATTTTACTTTTATTTTATTTCATTTATTGTTTTGGTTAAAGGTTTAGTTAACTATAATAAGAAATTCTGAGTAAAATATTATTTGAAATTGAAATTTCCAATATTTCATTTGAAATATAATCATTTTGCTACCTATTTTACTCTATAGATACTCCTACTTTCTATAAATGAAAAAAACAAACAAACAAAATACAAAACCTTTGATTACAGCAGATGTGCCAGAGGAAACTCGAGGGCCTTGTTGTTAAAAAGCTTGGAAATCACTGTTTTAATGGTTTAATGGTTTTAATGTATGGTTCTTGGCATCATTTCTACTCTACAGGAGTGTTGAGTGGGAATAGTCTTACCCGCGTCAACTTGTTTGGTGAATCCTTGCCTCTTTCCTTCAAGGAATTGAGGATCTTGGTGGAAGGGACGTGCCACTTCGCCTCTGTGAAGAAACAGACTGAAGGATAAACAGAGATTCCCAGAACATTTGACTGTCTAACATGGTTTCTAGCTGGTCCAAACTGGTCTTTAGATGGTGCAAACTGGTCTAGATGACTAGTCTTAAGGCTGGTAGACTTCCTTGGACCAACTACTAATCACCAACAATATTCTAAAAACCAGACTGACTACAATAACTAGGGCTGCCTGGAAAAAAAATAAATACATTAACTGAGATTTTTCTGATAAAAATTGCATTTATAATTTAAAATATCTGATGAAAAAACTCCAGGTCTGATGTGCTTGTTTGTAGGGCTGCACAATTTGTCACAAAAATTGTGATTCTATATTAATATGACTATGTAAAAAATAAAATAAAATAAAATAATAATAATAAGAATTATTATTATTTTACTACTACTACAAGAAATACATAAAAAATAGCCTACTATTCACTGTAAAATAAAAAAAAACAAGTATGTTAAAAAAAGTATGTCTTTTTTGTATGTAGGGTTACACAATTTGGCCAAAAATATTGCGATTATATTTATATATTAATTGGACTACAGAATAAATAATAATAATAATAGATCAAATATTAAACAATATAAGAAATATTACAATTTAGTGCAAAATATAAACAAGTATTTAATAAAAATATAACATTATTATTTTATTGTACAGTGTAATTGTAAAATTACAATTAAATACAAATTGTTAATGTTTATGGCTGTCTTAATTTCTTCATTTTTAAATGTTAAACCATCAAGTTTCTATTTTTTATAACAAGTTTGTGTTGTTTTCAAATGTGGATTTATTTAGATTAATCATGCAGCCCTAAAAAGCGCAGGCTCTTTTTCTAACATGTTACCGCATAATAATCTGCAGTATCCTTTCAGTCCAGTGGCTAATGTCTGTCTGAGCTCCAGTGGTGGGAATGATCGGCGTGAAGCTGTTGATGTGTGAATGGCACCTGCAGAGCGGGTCCTCTCCAGCGTCGGCTCTCTCTCCCGCAGCATCTCCCCGTCTCCCAGCATGCCCTGGGCTTCAGCCGAGCGCTCGTGGAGCTCAGGAGACTGACACCTGCGGATGAGACCAGCTAGAGCTCAGACTCATGGCGACGGCCAAAATGACCTCAATCAGCCAAATGAGGAGGATGAAAAGATTTTTTTCTGGGATATTCATCTTTCGTCAGAGTTAGATTAAAACACCTCCAGCTGTGATCAAAGTCGCCACGTTTGAGGACACGTTAAAAAAACTGCCAGCCTTAATTTAATTGATTACAGAAAAACATTGGATATTAATAAGAATTCAACAAAGTCTGGTAATAAAATGTGTGAAGATCCTGTGGCTCACATCTGCAGATGTTTATAGTTTTTGTCAATGCTGGACGAGACGTGTGAAATCTGCTAAAAGTGAAAGAAAATCTAAACATCTTTATGGCTGACTTAAAATCAAGCACTAATTACTTTTATTAAATTAGTAAATTACCAATTACCCTGCCTGAAAATTAATTAGGTTACACATTACTAATGAATTCATTTCTAAAAACGCAAAACAATTTATGTCAGATGGACAAGACAATTTACTATATAAAATTAAATAAAAGGTGAAATAATACATTTATTACATTAAATAATATTAATATTAAATAATTTTATATTAACAAATATTTATATTATAAATATTTATAAATGAACAAATGCTTCTTTATTGATACATCTATTAATACATTAAGAAAATATTCAATAAACAAAATAAATACAAAATAATATTTAATTTATAAAACCCGAAACTATATATATAAGATGGACAATATGACCAAATTGACAATATGATAAACAATAAATAATATTAGTATTATTTAAAATTAATAATTAAATGAACTAATGTTTATATTAATACTAAATTAAACTACTAAATCACATTTATGTTGAAATTATCAAAACAATGTTACTAACTAGTTTACTGGTTGATTTATTCATTTACATGAATTGAATTTTGACCAATCCATTAAAAATTAAACTAAATGAACATAAATGAATACCAACTAATATTTGATAAAAATTATCAATATAATTGTATTAACTGATTTATCAATTAATTTATATTAATATAATTATTAATTGGACCAATACATTAATACTAAAAATGAATTTATGAAATGAAATTTAAATTATCAATATAAAGCTATTAATTAAAGTTGTTGGTTGATTTATTAATTTATATTAATTGAACCAATAAATGAATACTACATTAAACTAGAATAACTAATCTATATATTTATTAATTTATTTTATTTGAGTTTTTCATTGGACCAACACATTAAAAGTAAATTAAACAAATAAATAAACCAAATTATTACTAAATAAATACTAAAAGAATACTTGATAATGAAAATGATCCATGTAATCTTATTAACTGTATGTATGTCATATAACAGCATTCTCTGTCCAGCAGAATGAGTGTGTGTTACCCGTCGTATCCCGGCTGCTGGTTCCAGCTGGCGCTTGCGCAGGGTCCCGGGTCGCTGGAGGACGACTGGTTACTGGGTGAGCTGCGGTAGTGTTGGGACGCGTCTCCTTTAGTGCAGGACGAGATCTGAGGCTTCTCAACATCCTGAATGTTCCTGCAGTGAGAGAAACACACATTCTCACGCCAGCTGCGATGCTGATACCGATACAGATGAGTTCAACACGTGTGAGCAACAGATTTCAGTCTAACGAACAAACCGCGGATCAGAGAGGCAAGAGCGCAACGTCAGGGGACTGATCTAATTCACAGAAGTGTCTCCAATCAGACCTAGAAGCAGCTAAAGAGCAGGAGATTGTGTGCAACATTCAGCATTATTTAGTCTACCATGACATTCTTATCAACGTTGAGGAAATAAAATAAAATAAAATAAAATAAAATAAAATAAAATAAAATAAAATAAAATAAAATAAAATAAAATAAAATAAAATAAAATAAAATAAAATAAAATAAAATAAAATAAAATAAAATAAAATAAAGAGCCATGGATAATTAGGCAACACACAGTATAACCAGTATAACAACTTTAACTGATTCATTAACTGATTTATATGAATTGAATTATTAATTGGACCAATACATTACTAATGAATAAAATTAGAATATAGTAATATGCCATTTTGAATGTAACTGCAGTCCAATCTATTCAATTGCACGTCACCTCGCAAACAGTAAAAAAAAAAAAAAACATCTGATATTCCTGTTTATCTGCAGCAGATCTCATTCTCCATGCATACATCTCACAAACCTTCCAGAAGCGCAAAATACGAGAAAGAGAACTGCAAGAAGGTTATTTAAGCTCTCGCCGACGTCAGTCTAAAGTCACAGTGCACAGACCAGAATGCACTACTGACAGGGTTACTTTGTGCACCAACAATGCCACTGGACAATATGCATGCTAGTATATTAACACATCACTGTGAGAGGTGTTTGCATGAGTGTTTTTAGTGTTAGTGTTAGTGCATCACTAATAAGAGGGTAAGAGAGTCCAGTGGTGTGGCATTAAACAGCTCTCTCCACATGCCGTCTCATAGAGGAGCTGGAAAGGTCATCAGCACCGCGAGGGGGTTCCAAGTAAGAACAAATGACCACATTATAACAAACCATATTTGAAAGGCATATCGCCTGCATACCAAATACAGGAAGCTGAATTCATGATCTGGGTCAGTAAGTTTGCCAGGAACACCGGAAATGCAACAACACTTTCCAGCAGAATGTAAATTGTCAGTGCAGGCTGAAACTGAAAATGCTGCATGACACTGTACAATCAGTTTTTTTTTTTTTTTTTGCAATTTACACATATTTGAATAAATTTACCCTTTATGTGAATCAGGTTTGTGCACTGCGAAAAAAAAATCTTAATGCGTATGTTTGTCTTATTTTTCAGTTAAAATATCTTAAATCCTTAAAATAAAATTTATTTCTTCAAGAAGCAATTCTGCAAACAACTATCACTACAATTTAATATAACTGTTTTCTATTTTAATATATATATATATATATATATATATATATATATATATATATATAAAACCCAGGTTTTTGCACAGCAAAAAATTCTTAATGAGTATTTTTGTTTTGTTTTCCAGTTAAAATATCTAAAAATTTAATACATTTACTCAAGCAATATTGCATGCAATTAAGATTTGTTTTCATAAACTGTTTCTTGTTTTTTTTTTTATTCCATTTTACTGTAAATTTAAGTGAAATCATGAAATTTGTACAATTTATTATCAATTATCATTATAATTTAAATTATATTAAAAGTAATTAAAATTTGCAATTCTGGTTGATTCAGGAAGGCGATGGATTCACATTTAACTCATCCAACTGACATTAAGAAAAACGCACAAGCATGCATCTGAAACTGAAGCGATACCTGGGTCCATCCGGCAGCTTCCTGTCGAAAGAGGTGCTGCGTGGGATGGCGGTCTGAGCGTGCTGGAGGACCTGCTGGCACGGCATGCGATCGGGACCCTGCGTGGGGGATCCACGGGGAAGAGGCTGGCCGCTGGTGGGCACACGGTGCCAGGTGGTGTTTCTCTTGAAGGGCGTCTTGTACTCGCAGGGCGTTCCTTCGCTGTCCAGCTTATACTCCACCATAGGGATGCGGTAGAGCTCTGAACATCCCCTGAGAGACACAGAGACATTTAGAAGATGCTTTTATTTTTTTGGAATAACAAGTAATCCACACCACTCCAGTCCAACAACTAACATCTTGTGAACTGAAAATCTGTGTTTGTAAGAAACAAATCTATCATTAAGATGTTTTTAACGTCAAACTGTAGCTTCCAGCTAAAATACGAGTCCGTAATCCATAATAACGCTTCCTCCAGTGAAAAAGTCCATCTCCTGTTGTCTCTCACATCAAAATCCAGCCACATGTTTATTTAGAGCTGTTTTGGACTGTTTTGGCTTGTAAACGGTGCTTGATCTGTGCAGATTTCTCTCCTGATTCAGACCAGACCAATTTATCATTGGAAGAAGCGTTATTATGGATAGAGGACTCAAATTTTACTTCAAAACGTCTTAATGATGGATTTGTTTCTTACAAACACGGAGCTTTTGGGTTCTCAAGACATTAACTGATGGACTGGAGTGGTGTGGATTATTGTGATGTGTTTATCAGCTGTTTGGACTCTCGTTCTGACGGCACCCATTCACTGCAGAGCATCCATTGCTGAGACACTGATGCAATGCTACATTTCTACAAATCTGATGAAGAAACAAGCTCATCCTAATCTTGGATGGCCTGAGATTGAGGACATTTTCAGCAAAGTTTCATTTTTGGGTGAACTATTCCTTTAAGAAAGTAAATAGGACCAATGTTTTTAACTTGCTTCACTTCTGAAACATCAGTTCATCTTATATTTCAAACACTCCAACCAACTGTCATATACAGACTTTTAGACTTTTTACAGACATCATACAGACATAGACTTTTCAACATGTAGATTTCATGCATCATAAATGGCATTTATTCTTTATTTTGTAACTTTGAAATGCATGGGTTAAAGAAAATTAAATAGGTTTCAAAATATATTTCAAATATGTGAAATATTGCACACACGTCACAAAGTTGAGAATTAATGATTCACTCCTTGCAGGGACTTAAAATAAACAAGATAATCTTTGTTATATGAATCAACATTCTTTACTTAAAACATGATATAATCTACTAAGTAATTTCAAGTTGTGTTAACATTTAAACTCATTTATATTAAAAAATATAATTGAGTTGAACCAAAATAGCATTTTAACTTATTTTAGATCTTCAACTATTGGTCTGCTTACTGCACCGCTACATTTCACTCAGTCACGGTTTATAAAATGTCCTTAATGTAGCATTGGGAAGAAAACATGCTATTAAAGCATGTGATTCACTTACAAACATGTAAGTAAGCAAGTAGACAGCTTGTTATCCTTTTAAAATAATATGTCCACTCAATTTAATTATTACCCAAATGAACACAGAGACCCCTCACACACAATGACGGTAACAATCAGTGAATAGTGTTCGAGTATGAATGGGTCATTTTTGAGTAGATAATGAACTCCAGATGTCACAAAACAGTAAGATACTAAACCTAACAACAAAAGCAACCATAAAATAGCGTAAATACAACCTGAAAAGCTTAAATTGAGTAATAATATAGAATTTACTTTAATTTTTTTAATTATTGCCTGAACTAAATTAGGTTATTTAATGTAGAAATTACATTTGTTTTTATGTAGTATTTACTTCACCACAAAATCACCACAAACAATTCTTGCAGAAAAAATCTAATAAAAATTTAGACAGCTATCTTTTAAGACTAGTCTAAGCAGTTAATGCAACTGGCACCTGAGCTTTAAAAATGGAATCATACACAAGTTGCATACAAGTTAAATTTATTTGTATAGCACTTATCAAAGCAGTTTTACATACAATTGTGTTTCTAATATCTTAACATCTTTAAAATATTACAATTTTGCGATGAAATAAATCACACAGCAAAAATGTGTTACTTTATGTATGCGTATGAAATGGACATACAGTATATATATCCAACTTCATATAAAGAGTTGGGTAATAATATAGTTTTGCGACAATATAAAAAGTGACAATATAGTAACAAAGTTGGATAACTGTTGAGAAAGAGAAACAAAGCTGGTAATTTTATATTTTTTTTACGTATTTGTTTATTTAATAGGGACAAAGTGTGCTAATAAACGTCTGTGTTAAATAGAACATATAAACAAACTAGATTATAGAAAAATTGCTAATTTACATCCATAATCCATTAGTGATAATATACAAATACATAATATCTAACATTACCTTTTAATACCTTATTTCACAACACAGAAGTAAACAATTTTCTTTAAATGTATAAATAACTAGAACTGAATGTAAAAGTAAAACTGTTTGCACTACAAACCAGTGGGTTTACGATTAGGATAATAAATGAAAATAATATAATAAACACCAGTTTGCAATAAAAAAAAAAGCAGCATAACAGACTTTTTTTTTGTACAGGTAAAGTAATTAGAAGTGAATTAGACACTGGAAGCCTTGCACATTCAAGTTACTGCAGCTCTTATGTTAAAAATAAGGTGGATATGAGCGCTAGAAGGGAACTAGAAGACACACAGAAAAGGAGAAGCTCGTTGAGGTGGGTTTTTGAGTTGAAAGAAAAGAGCCTGAGGGTTACGAAAACAGTCTGCTCTACGAAACCTTCTGCAATTCAACTCTGGAGCTATTGTCTGCATGAAGCTCTTGAGGTGAAGGGTTAACATTCTCCTCTTTCATTTGCATAAGCAGCCCACAGGCTCGTATCAATTAGATGCAGAAGACAGGCCCAAAAATCTGACAATGTGATCTCTGCATCGGTTTTAAATTGAGCTGCATTCATCAGCTACTTCCACACTGCCCTCTGGTCATCACTGACCTCGGCGTCCTCAGGAGGACAGAGAACACTAGACGCTACGCTACACTTTCTGGCAGGATCTCTTGGCATGAGCAACAGCAATGCAAAGCATCCTCCAAAGGGAATTTTTTTGACCAAGAAATCCTGCCGGAATACATTAAAGAAACAGATCAGGAATAAATGAGAATTCTGTCGTTCAGATTCTCTTTGACTTTCATCTGTGAAATACAAACAAGATATTTTGCAATGGAGAATGAGGTTTTTGAGCTATGAAAATGGGTGAGAAAATACGAGTTACTTTTCAAATAAGTAACGCAAATGACTTTGTTTTCCCATTTATTGAATGACAGCTCTCCTGTCACCGTTGTGAGAAACTGGGAGTGAAGTGCAGAGGCAGAGACACTTCCTTCAGGCAGAGGCTTAGACATTTCACTTTTGGTGTGAAACCGCCTTTACGGTGACCAAAAACATAACTCTCTGGCTTTTTGTTATTAAAAATAAATAAGCAAGCCCAGCTTAGGTGACAAAAAGTGATGCAAAAGTAACGTAATGCATTACTTTCCATAAAAAGTAACTAAATAAATGCAATTAGTTATTTTTTTATAGAGTAACACAATACTGTCTGTCAATATAAAACTCATTACTTTTAAAAGTAACTTTCCCTAACAGTTTCCCTAACTGATTTACAGTAAATTTTAAACAATTTAATGTGTCTTTATTGAATAAAAGTATGAATTACAAACACACACACAAACAGACACTCCTTTATTCAAAAGTTTGGGGAACGGCTTGAAATAAAATAACCTTTAACTGAAATAAAAACAACAACAACTTTATATTTTATATATATATATATATATATATATATAAAATATAAAGTTGTTGTTGTTTTTATTTCAGTTAAATTTATATATATATATATATATATATATATAAATAAAACACTATTATTACATTATATTGTAATTTTTTCAAGCATTGTTAAGTCATAGCTTTTTCAAGTAACAGACCAACATTTAATTTGTTTATGAGAACAGTTCGCTTTGCATAAGTTGAATGCAGTGGTATGTTGAGGTGACTGATGTGAAAGGGTCTTTGGTTCTGGGACGCAGATGTCTCTCAAGTGTTTATCAATCTGCAGAAATCAAGCTAAATGCACATACAAATGCATCCAGACGTGCCGCTGAAACATTAGCTGCAGCTAACAGCATCGGCTCATGTGTTCAGTCAACAGAAATGCATTTACTGTACATCACTCAGACGCAACATAATGAGAACCAGTTGAAAAGAAACGTAAACCACTGAACCGCAGCTTTGGTGACCTGAGCATATGAGATGCTGAGTGTTTACAGAATAAACAGGTCAATCAGTTTCTTTCAGTTAATTACGTCTGTTTTCCCATTAAAAGCTGAATAATATCCAAAGCTTGTGTAAAACAATTCACAGCATAAGCCAAAGGCAGTTTAAAGAGCACGCTAAAGCTAATGTCTGTATCTTTCCACACGTTTATCAAATTTTTGCTTCACTATTTACTTCAACTTCCACACAGAACAAAACATTCACATTTTCCACATCAAAACCTGAAACCTCTGACCTGCACTGACATATGGAGAATAATCTACAGCGTGTGAATGTGCCGAGAAACACAAACTCAATTGCATTTAGGTGGAAGCTCTTACAGATTCAGTATGTTGTTTTAGAAACACTCTTGATCCCACACGTCCAACCAAGAGTTATTCCTAACATTGGCGTTTTTATCCAAGAAAAAGCATGTCAAGCAAACTTTGAGGGCCAGCTTTCATCAGAGAGCTCATGCAACACAGGAGTGTTCGCACCACTGCTCACATTCACAGGCTCAGATTTACAGAGCGATGTTTTCCACGGCCGCCCGCCAAGATCCGCACAACGGCTGAGTCAATCCTCTCACACTATACTGCCGGCATAATGGAAAACTAAAGTGTGGGATATAGAGGTAAGATTCTAATGAGCCTGCAAAATGCAATAATGATCAGTACTGATCGACATTATGTGAAACACCATATGGATAAATGTGCTACCGAGTATGTAACAACACTTCATATGGGCAAAATCTAGCATGCAGCACTTCCTGATCCTGTTAAAATTGCATTAGATCTTCAAATTAAAGTATATATGTGACCTTGGACCACAATACCAGTCTTAAGTGTCAATTTTTTGAAATCATCATCTGAAAGCTGAATAAATAAGCTTTTCATTGATGTATGGTTTATTAGGATAGGACAAAATTTGGAAATATTTGAAAATCTGGAATCTGAGGGAGCAAAAAAAAATCTAAATACTGAGAAAATCGTCTTTAAAGTTGTCCAAATGAAGTTCTTAGCAATTCATATTACTAATCAAAAATTAAGTTTTGATATATTTACGTTAAGAAATTTACAAAATATCATCATGGAACATGATCTTTACTTAATATCCTAATGATTTTTGGCATAAAAGAAAAATTGATAATTTTGACCCATACAATGTATTTTTGGCTTTTGCTACAAATATACCCCAGCGACTTAAGACTGCTTTTGTGCTCCAGGGTCACATATAAAATGTATCAAATTAATTAAAATAACACACAAATTATTTATTATTTAATAATATCTAATTTTATCGGAATAATATATATATATATATATATATATATAAAATTCTATCGATCGAATAATCCTGAAGAAATCTCTATTCATCCAAAAAAATAAAAATGGAGCAGCATAACTGTTTTCAACATTGATAATAATCAGAAATGTTTCTTGAGCAGTAAATCAGCATATTAGAATGATTTCTGAAGGATCATGTGACACTGAAGACTGGAGTAATGATGCTGAAAATTCAGCTTTGATCACAGCAATAAATTGCATTTTACAATATATTCAAATAATAACTCCTTTTGGAACATTCCATACCATCTGGCCGGCGCTACAGAGCACCGAATACCAGGACAGCCAGGCACAAGAACAGTTTCTACCCCCAGACAATCTACCTCATAAGCAGCTAAATGTTCCCTCCATTGTGCAATAAAAATTCGTGCAATAACCTTATACTTATTTATCACCCAACATCCTAGTACATCCCTACATCTTATTCTATTCTATTCTATCTATAGCACACCTGTACATACAACTTATTTCATTTTTCAATTTATTTTTCATATTTTTTTGTTTATTTATAATTATATGTGTGTATTTTTATTCTCATTTTTATTTTTTATTGTCTGTGTGTTGTTCTTGTTGTCTCTGTGAACTGGAAGCTTGTGACACTAAAACAAATTCCTTGTATGCGCAAACATACTTGGCAATAAAGCTCTTTCTGACTAAATTACAGCTGGTTTGAACTGTAACACAATTTTACTGTTTTTACTGCATATTTAACGAGCAAAAGGAACTTCTTTTTAAAAACATTCAAAATTTTACCAAGCCCAAACTTCTGATGGTAGTGTATATAATAAAATAAAACCACATTTTTACACAAGATCTTCAAATTAAAGTATCTTCAAGGAAATAAATATCAAAGTACCATCTGATACCATCAGGGTAACATCAGAGTACTTCTTTGTATGGGTGGGAAATCAAGCCTCAACAGGACTTTTCCCATCAAACACACTGTTTTTACATCCTCTCTTATTTTACAGAGCTCATAGATGTCTTTTTATGGCTGTGCAGAATCCAGTCTGAGCGGGTGAAATACGGCTCTAATATTAGCCTAACCCAGAAAATCTATTTATTTACACTAGAGCAGCAGGATGTGGCCGTAACCCTGCCGTCCTCAAGCTTCTCCATCATTTCTATATGCATCTCCAAACATGCCGCCCATACATCACACTAATGAGAGAAAAAGAGAAACAGCTCAGATGTGTCCACACTCAAACTTACACACTTGTGGATTGAAAATGTAAACAGCGGGTAAATATTTGGTTTTCAGACTAATCAGAGAGTGTATGTAATGTTTTGAGGCTCTGCTCCTCGACGTCTGACCTGAAACATGAGACTCAGCTGTAATGTGGCCGTTTATACTGCGAGTCTTTCCTTTAAATACATATTTATCCGGGTGGACAGTTCATACATGCTGGACGCAGCGATGACATCTGGAGTTCAAGCAATTCTAGGAATATTCTGTGGTTGTTTAACAATTACATTTGCATTGATGCATTTGCCTGATGCTTTTATTCCAAGCGACTTGCATTGCATCGAAGGAACAGTATATGCATTTGATCAGTTCTCGCATTCCCTGGGAATCAAACCCATGTCTCTCGATAGTCAATATGACAAACTATTTTAAAAATACAGAAACCTTAATGAGATGCTCTGCTGTGTAAATAGGCTTCTGTTGCGTCATGTACGATGACAGATGATCATGTATGAACACAGATCACTGTAAGAGGATTTGCTGACATGTTGGATTGAGAGAGGGATGATTGGATACGATCAGCATGTGTTTACATGTGACATGACTATACTATGACAATATTAAATGCACAGATATAGAGGTGATAGAATAAATCTCTAGATTTACTCTAGATATCTGTCTGTCAGGCATGTTTGTGAGCATATTAAACAAACAGCTCAGAATGCGGTCACATTTGTTTACTTAACCTAATTAGCCTCTGTTAAAGAACTAATGCTCATATTACAAATGAGAAAGAGCAGCTGAATGAACCGGTCAGCTTGTTTTAATGTGTGAAAAGCCAAATTAATTCATATCATAATTGTTTTAGGAAATGTGATCAAATATGACACTATGTGAAAGGGTAAGATTCTGAGCATAAGAAAAAAAAAAAAAAAAAATTTATATATTTATATATATATATATATATATATATATATATATATATTTATATAATGTATATATATTTATATAATGTATATATATATATATATATATATATATATATATACACTGTATATTGTAATAATAATAATAATAATAATAACAACAAAATAAATATATATAAATAATCATTCTAATGATATAAATTATTATTACTATTCAGAATATATGTAGTAATAAAATATATAGCAAAAATAATATTTATAAAAATTATAGATAGATTGATAGATATAGATATACACTATAAATAATTGTATCTAATAATAACAACTATATTTATTATTATTATTATTATTATTATTATTATTATAACTAATCATAATATTCTAAATAAATATAATAAAATAAAATAAAAATGTAACAATTAAATATATAATAAAAATGATAAATTATTATGAATAATATTTTATTATTAACAAAACTAAAAAAGTATATATATAGTTTATTTTATAATGTATTAAATAAAAAATTAAATATATAAAAACCTAAAAAAAAAAAAAAGAATTAAGAACATGAATTAATTAAATAGTAATTTCCCAACCGTTTTCATGAGATTTGCTGTAAAAGGCTTTACACACTCTGTTTTGTAATCTGGACGGTTGGCTGATGGTATGTGATTGTCCTGTTTTAATTGGTGGGATGTGCAGACAAAGCCTAAAAGCACAGTCTGCTGCACTGCGAGTCGGCGCGGAGATGTGTTTCTTCACTACTCAAGCACCTCCTGCCGCTAACGTTGGGTGAAGAGCGGCAGGCCTCGGCCCAGCTGGCCAGATCAATCAGCTGCATTACACCGCTGCTGCCGCTACACAGACGTCAGCGCTCTCCTTCTGTTCCCACTGATCCACCACAATCACTTAAAGAGCTTCAAACTAACCATTCACAGCAAATCAGTTCCAGCAGCAGCATCATGTTAACAACACTGGATAATAGAGCGAATTGAGAACAAGAAGTGGAGTCTTTACTGCTTATAAGAGTGAGATATTAAAACTCAAGACTTCAAATCCCATCCAACAAAATAAACCATCTGAGTAAGGCTGAAAAAAGCAGCAGAAAACCTGCTATTAACATCCATCTTGGGTGATTTATTAAGACAAAGTAATGCATTTCATATAGAACTATAAGTTAATATCGAATATCTTTAATCATGGCTCATATATTCAAAATATAATATGATATATTTTGGTGATATATGATATAGGTGTTGGATAAAGCCCTAACCCTAAGTATTACATTCCTATAAATTAATACAAAATAATACAATATAATATAATATATATAATTAAAGTTGTAAACAAACCCATAGTCCTGAGTATTAAGCTTCAAAAAAACTAAAAATAATATCATATATTAAACATATTTGATTTTGATTGCTTCCATTGTCCTCATTTGTAAGTCACTTTAGATAAAAATGTAAATGTAAACGTAAATATATTTTGAAAAAATGATATAATATAATGTATAATTAGAGTTGCTGGATAAACCCCTAAACCTAAGTATTAAACTTCTAAAAATAAATGCAAAATTAAAAATATATATTATTTTAATATAACACAATATCATTTCAAAGTCAGATCTGTTACATAACCATTTTAATGTTTTTTTTTTTTTTTTATGATTTTTAAAATGACCATGTTGTTGAACAAATCACTGATACCTTCTGGGAGCTCCGTCCTCATACGGCTGGATAATGACCACCTTGACGGTGATGGAGGTGCGCAGCAGGTCGATCATCTGCTCGTGGGTCAGCGTGGCCACCGCCACCTTACAGATCTCCACCAGCCGGCTGCCCTGCCGCAAACCGGCCTTCCAGGCGTATCCGAACGGCTCCACATCAGCCACGATGCCCTCGAAGTTAACGTGGAAGCCGAGCTGACCGAGACCGTTCCTGCGCAAGGTCATTTCTGTGGTCTCACAGCCACGCGTGACCATCTGGAGCAAGACAGAGAGACCGAGAGAGAAATCAGACTCTATATATTACAGAGTATCAGTCACAAAAAGCATCATACCACTTCAGAAAATTCACATTAACTACTTTTAATGGCACTTTTTTCATTTTTGAGCTTGAAGGAAAAGAGCAGCGTTTACATTCTTCACAATCCTTTTGAAAAGTCATTTGGGTTTAGAAACATGACGGTAGGTAAATAACGCCAGCATTATTTCCGGGTGAACTGTTCCCTTAAATAGCTCAGATGTGAAGGACAGACGGTCACAGGGAGACAAGCCAAAAAAAGAGATAAAACCAACATCCCCTGGCTACATTTAAATCCAAGCGGGACGCATGCTTGACTGTATGTCCTCTCAATCTAAAGAGCCTTTCATATGGAAATAAAGACAAGGGCACTCCAGGGAAAAAGTTTTTTTTTTTTTTAGAAAGGAAAAAACTGATCTGGGAGATACAACAAATCAGTGGAGAGAAAGAAACATCACAGCAATGACTCTTCAGTCCGATGGTAAAAACAGAAAACATTTACAGTGCAAGATCAGGAAAGTAAAGTTTATTACTTTTAAATTAGATCAAATTAATATAATATAATATAATATAATATAATATAATATAATATAATATAATATAATATAATATAATATAATATAATATAATATAATATAATTAATATAATATAATATAATATAATATAATATAATATAATATAATATAATATAATTAATATAATATAATATAATATAATATAATATAATAATGAGTTGGTGAACAAACCCTCATCCCTTAGGTAATAATAATTAATTTTAAATAAAAATTATACTAAAATAATTCAATAATTAAAATTAAATATATAAAATAAAATTAAATATTAATAATGTAACTATAACATAATAACATTAATAAAATGCAATATAATACTTCAATTTATACTTCTGTATTAGATCAAATTAATATAGAACAGAACAGAACAGAACAGAGTTGTTGAACAAACTCATATCCCTAAGTATTAAACTTCCAAAAATAAATACAATTAAAAAATATAATATAATATAAAGTTGTTGAAGTATTATAAATTAATATAATATAATGTAACAATGTAATATAATAATAAAAATAATAATAATAACAACCTTTTAAAAAATAAATCTCAAAAAAATGTGGCTTGTTAAGAAGTGGTGTTTAATTCCATTTGGTGCTGCTAGTGGCACAGAAATGACACACTGCCACTCTACAGACGGGTTTTCCTCAGGACCTGCCCATCTTGAACTGGTTTGACTGATTTTCTTTGGACTCCGGTACTAACAGGTGTAGTAATTAGCATTAATCCAGTATAAACATGCCATGAGATGGTGACTGCTGCTTATGTTCAGCTGCAGTGAAACACATTCACACGGTCATGTGACACGCCGCTGTCACGCAATCTCATTCAATCATTAGACTGCATTAACGAGAGCTGAGCTCCAACCCAGCAGAACTATGGGAAAACAGGAGTGGACAGGCAGGTGAAGGGTTAAGTGCACATATATGAGAGTACATTGATTAGTAAATGCGTATTTGATTAGTTGGCGGAGTCATAAGTTTACAGGAGCGGGAGATTTGGTGAGTCAGTAAATAATCTGAGGAGAGGCTGATCCGTCTTACAAGCTTTACCGTAATAAGCCCAGCTAGCGAGAGTGACTCACTGTACACTTGATTTCAACTGTTAGTAGTAGTTAGTAGTTAGTTAACAAATACAGTCATATTAAAGCACTGATTCAGAGACCGACATATTAGTTTGAATGAAGGACTGAAACCACAACAGCTTGAGTCTGTTTTCAGGACTCAGACGGTCATGGGCAACAACAGACCAATCAGCTGTGAGTTTGAGTCTGGACTTCAACAATAACAAAATAAATCTAACATCAGACTTTAACTGGCATCCATTCATACAAAAATTACTTTGAATGAATTACTTATTTTAGAATAGCAAAATAATGTTGTAATGTTGTACACAATGCTGTAATGCGCACAAATTGTTAGTATTACTTCAGTCTTCATTTACATACGTGTTAAAAACAAAAAGATTGTTCAATTCAAAAGTCCAGAAAGTATATCATAAATTTGCTTTGATGGAAAAATCAAATGTGAACATATAATAAATAAATTGTTTAGCATAAATAAAATAAATTAATAATTATAAAACAAAAAAATAATAAAAAATTTAAAAGCTAGAAAAGATTTAATTTCCATTGATGCAATAATCAAATGTTATGCAAATAAGGAAATAAAGAAAATAATACATGTATTTCAGGCTAGAAAAGATATAAATTTTATTTGATGCAATAATTAAATGTTATGCAAATAACATACTGATTGCATACTGATAGCATACAAACTGATAGCATAGATAAATAATAGAAAATTTAAATTTATCATTAAAATTTGAAAGCCAGAAAAGATAAACAATTTTATTTGATGTACTGATTAAATGTTAATTAAATGAATTATATAATTAATAAAACTAATAACATAAGTAAATAAATAACAGCAAATAAATATTGAAAAAAATTAGAAAGCCCAAAAATATATAATTAATTTTCTCTGATGTACTGATCAAATGTTATGTAAATATATAATGAATAAAATGGATGAACGAATGAATGAATAAATAAATATTAGTGCTGTCAATCGATTAAAAAATGTTATCGTGTTAATCACAGTCATGGACTGTGATAAATCATGATTAATCACAAATTTAAAATACTAGGATTTACCTGTAAATGTGTTGAAAAAAAGAAATGCATGACAAACTAGTTTAAGGAAACATAACCTTTCACACTTCCGCCAGGTATGAGACATAATCCTTATTATTCTTTTATCATTATTCTTTTGTTTTTATTCAGCCATTATCAGCCTCTATACTGGCAATAAAACGTTTACCAAGCCACATCGCTTCAATCCCAGTATACATTTACCCAACTATTATCAAAAGTGTTTCTAAATAAATACAACAAAACATTTCTTGCGACCTTACGTGAAGTATTATGACAAAATGCATTATGAAGAAGAATTGGACCTGTTCTGCAGGTGCATTAGAGCTAATATTAGCATCATGCTTCATAAGACAATTTATGAGATTAATAGTACACTTTTCCTCAGAACTCACTTCAAACCACCATCGAGTGTTTGTAATAACTTCCTTGCTATTTATAGCCTTTTATATCGCTGCACAAATTAGCATTTCAGATGTACACATTCAACTCAAGAAAATCACATACAAATATCCTATCGTAATCGTGTGTTTATTATCTTATATAATCTATAGTGTCTGTTGTCATGTTTATTTCTGCTGTGTAAAAGCCTTAACATGTGCTCTGCTGAAACTCACGTTGTTTGATGTTACAACCGCCTCTCCGTTCTCAAGTTGCCAGGGATACATTTCAAGTATAATACACATTAGTAAAAGGATCTATTTGAATTTTTATTTGTCTATATACACTTTGGGTGGCCGTGGTACATTTTAAAAGTAGCCCAAAAAAAACGCAACACACGGCTCTGTAATTTTTCCCACGACTGTATTTTCAAAATAGCCCACTTGTGCCGTTACCCTGGAAACACTGGTGCTGCACCCTCATCACACAACAATAGATAACCTTCCGCGCTGCGATGACGGCAAGAAGTTGGGGTCAAACCTTATCAAACGATTAATTTGCGTTAAAAAAAATAATAACGCGTTAAAATTTTTTGATTAATCGCATGCGTTAACGTTGACACCCCTAATAAATATATATACAAATTAGGCGGCCAGAAAATAAATAAATTTTTATTGATTCAATTTTCAAATGTTATGATTAATAAAACTGGTAGCATAAATATATTTATGCTACCAGTTTTATTAATCATAACATTTGAAAATTGAATCAATAAAAATTTATTTATTTTCTGGCCGTCTATATATATACAGTGAGGAAAATAAGTATTTGAACACCCTGCTATTTTGCAAGTTCTCCCACTTAGAAATCATGGAGGGGTCTGAAATTGTCATCGTAGGTGCATGTCCACTGTGAGAGACATAATCTAAAAAAAAAAATCCAGAAATCACAATGTATGATTTTTTAACTATTTATTTGTATGATACAGCTGCAAATAAGAATTTGAACACCTGAGAAAATCAATGTTAATATTTGGTACAGTAGCCTTTGTTTGCAATTACAGAGGTCAAACGTTTCCTGTAGTTTTTCACCAGGTTTGCACACACTGCAGGAGGGATTTTGGCCCACTCCTCCACACAGATCTTCTCTAGATCAGTCAGGTTTCTGGCCTGTCGCTGAGAAACACGGAGTTTGAGCTCCTCCAAAGATTCTCTATTGGGTTTAGGTCTGAGACTGGCTAGGCCACGCCAGAACCTTGATATGCTTCTTACAGAGCCACTCCTTGGTTATCCTGGCTGTGTGCTTCGGGTCATTGTCATGTTGGAAGACCCAGCCTCGACCCATCTTCAATGCTCTAACTGAGGGAAGGAGGTTGTTCCCCAAAATCTCGCAATACATGGCCCCGGTCATCCTCTCCTTAATACAGTGCAGTCGCCCTGTCCCATGTGCAGAAAAACACCCCAAAGCATGATGCTACCACCCCATGCTTCACAGTAGGGATGGTGTTCTTGGGATGGTACTCATCATTCTTCTTCCTCCAAACACGTTTAGTGGAATTATGACCAAAAAGTTCTATTTTGGTCTCATCTGACCACATGACTTTCTCCCATGACTCCTCTGGATCATCCAAATGGTCATTGGCAAACTTAAGTCGGGCCTGGACATGTGCTGGTTTAAGCAGGGGGACCTTCCATGCCATGCATGATTTCAAACCATGACGTCTTAGTGTATTACCAACAGTAACCTTGGAAACGGTGGTCCCAGCTCTTTTCAGGTCATTGACCAGCTCCTCCCGTGTAGTTCTGGGCTGATTTCTCACCTTTCTTAGGATCATTGAGACCCCACGAGGTGAGATCTTGCATGGAGCCCCAGTCCGAGGGAGATTGACAGTCATGTTTAGCTTCTTCCATTTTCTAATAATTGCTCCAACAGTGGACCTTTTCTCACAAAGCTGCTTGGCAATTTCCCCGTAGTCCTTTCCAGCCTTGTGGAGGTGTACAATTTTGTCTCTAGTGTCTTTGGACAGCTCTTTGGTCTTGGCCATGTTAGTAGTTGGATTCTTACTGATTGTATGGGGTGGACAGGTGTCTTTATGCAGCTAACGACCTCAAACAGGTGCATCTAATTTAGGATAATAAATGGAGTGGAGGTGGACATTTTAAAGGCAGACTAACAGGTCTTTGAGGGTCAGAATTCTAGCTGATAGACAGGTGTTCAAATACTTATTTGCAGCTGTATCATACAAATAAATAGTTAAAAAATCATACATTGTGATTTCTGGATTTTTTTTTTTAGATTATGTCTCTCACAGTGGACATGCACCTACGATGAAAATTTCAGACCCCTCCATGATTTCTAAGTGGGAGAACTTGCAAAATAGCAGGGTGTTCATATACTTATTTTCCTCACTGTATGTATGTATATATATATATATATATATTTTTTTTTTTTTTTTTTTTTATTATAAGGCCAGATAAGATAAAATAGAACGAATTAATGAATGATTCATTCGCAATAACACCAGGAACCTGTAGTAAACAAGTAACTTTTAGGTGCTTTGATTTCACACTGAGTTTAAAGCAGCCCAACCTTGTGCTTTCCTAAAACATCATTAGACAGATCAATGAGACGCTGAAGCACTGCTGGTCAACTGCTATCAGCGTTTTCATTAATTACAGTGAATAATTACCCACAGAACAACAAACACACTCCAAGACAGCAGCTGAAGCAAAGCAAACTGTGAAGTGAGCGAGCTGCGGTGATCCTCAGAGGGAGCTGAGCTCTCGCTCTTCCCACACGTCTGTGTCTGCGCTAAACTGCTTTAAAGAGAGCAATCTGTTGTGCTGTCTGACGCAGCACAGCTCTTTACTCTCACATTCACCTCTGAAACTCCACGCAGAGCTCTCGCTGTCAGACCGTCCCGTAATGCTGAGCATCTCTTAGACTGACGTGAGAGAGAAACACACATGCAAACTGCTAGTATGAGCCCGAAACCGTGATATTTCACGTAAACAAACACGGTGTCAAAACTAGTGTTATACAAGTCTCCAATAGAGACATTTTAGCACTCACAAAACTCAAAATATTGTCCAAATTGACAATAATCACAGTTCATCGCAATATATATTAAACCTTTAAAATGCACCAGGTGATTTTTTTCCTTATTTAAGACATGAATTCGTTTGATAAATATGTATAAAATGAACTATATTTACTGTGATGTACATATATAATGAATAAAATTGATAGAATAAATAAACAAACAAGCCTGTGAATTTTTGGTAACACTTTACAATGATGTTTCATTTGATTACATTTGCCAACTACATCAGTCAAAGTTGCAATGAAACGTATTGCGATGTAAATTCAGGTGAAATTGACTACTAAAAAAAAAGCAATTAGAAAATAGATTTCTACATTTCTGAATTTTGAAATTTCTGAAAAAACATTCTAAAAAAGTAATATTATATAAACTCATTAATATAAAATTTAATGAGACTCATAAAAACAGTCATAAAAACAAAATGTACTGTATAATGTGGAATGTTGCAGAATTTGCCAAATTTTGGACGGATACATCAAAAGTAGGTAAACTAACACTTTAATCAAAATGCGATATGGACTAGTGAATATCAAGCCGCAAAAATACCATTTAAATATGAATCCTGCATGTTCTATGCAAATGATTGGCGTAGACGCACGGTTTCGTTTACTACACACATACTAAATCGCAAAAACTGAATTTGAGAAAAAAAAATAAAACTCTTCATAGGGCCTTAAAAATTTAATTTTTGTTAAACTTTTAATAAATTGCTGTTTAATAATGTAAGCTTCATGATTTCAATTAATTAGACACGCTTTTTGATGAACATTGTATTTAACCATTAAACAGAGTCTAGAAAAATTAAAATGGAAAAAAACTGAATTTTGAAAAAAATTAAACGGAATTTGGGAAAGAATAAAATGGATTTAAAAGCATTAATGGTAAAACATGATTTCATATTTCCATGTGCAGAGCAGACAAACATCACAATGACTTCTTGTGATGAAAACTTGAGACTCAAGGTCCGTTCACACAGCGAACTCTTTTACACACAAGAGAAAGCGGTTTCGCTACAGTTTAATGATGGAGGACTGCCGTAAATCTGCCAGATCTAAAAGTAAAAAGTCAAGCGAGAAAACCTGCTCGACAATACTAGGAAAAGGAGAGTACTGTGGGTTATTTGAGACATTTGGCAGCAGGAGACTCTAAAAGCAGCAGCTCAGAGTGAGTCTGCAGATGTAAGGCGAATCGACTTGAGGTGCACCGCAGATGGCCAAACAGGACGGCAGAGGCCCAGATGGGCCGTACAGCAGACCTGTGCTTTCTGACAGCTTCTGGGCCGAGCGACAGGATCTCATCCAGAACTGACGAGCACATGCAGCAGATCCCAGCAGCCCTCTGGAAAAACACATCTTGCTGAAGGTGCTCTAAGAGACCGTCTCACTGAGTTTTTTTCTGCCATGCAATGTGGTTTGGACACGAAACATTCTTCAAAATGTTCCAGTGAAAAAAGTAAGTCAAACAAGTTTGGAACGACATGAGGATGACTTACATTTTTTGCTGAACAGTACGGATTGGCCAGCGTGAAAGATGCTTGGGACAGTTGACAGAACTTTCAGTGGCCCGATCGGGTCACTAATCCTAACCATAACCCTAATCTATCCGTCACGAAAGTTAATCGTTGAATGTGTTTTTAAACCTTGCCGATTTAAACATTCAAGCGATTTTAAAGCATTTAAGCACAAAACAACAGGAAAGAACTCAATTTAGCACTCGTGCGCTATTTTCTGTGCGCACAGAGAGCCACGTCTCAGTCAATGTGCAAACACAGAATTAAGTTCTTCATGCACAAAAAGTATTCTCATAGCTTCGCAAAATTGAAGTTGACGTTTCATCAAAAATATCTTAATTTGCTTTCCGAAGATGAAGGAAGGTCTTACGGGTTTGGAATGACATGAGGGCGAGTAATTAACGACAGAATTTTCATTTTGGGGTGAACTATACCTTTAATAATGATTGAACTTTATTTTTTTTGGTACTGGAATTGTACATTTGGTATTGAAATTGGGAATTGTAAAATTTAACTGGCATCTAAAATATTGGTGTTGTACAAGCTTATTTATTAGAATAACATTACTACATAACATGGTTAAAAAAAACAACAAAAACTATTTTTTTCTTGGCGCAGCCAGTGAAAAGTCGTTACAGTTGAGCCCTGTATCCCTTTAAATCAATGGCTCAATATGGCCATTTAAAATACAGAAACAGTAAAATTGTGAAACATTATTACAATTTCAAATAACTGTTTTCTATGTGAATGTATTTTAAAATGTAATTTATTCCCATGATCAAAGCTGAATTTTCAGCATCATTACTCCAGTCTTCAGTGTCCCATGATCCTTCAGAAATCATTCTAATATGCTGATTTGCTGCTCAAGAAACATTTCTTATTATTTTCATTGCTTAATATTTTTTTAAAAAGCAGCATTTATTTGAATTATAAATATTTTGCAACATTATAAATGTCTTTACTGCCATTTAATGTGTCCTTGCAGAATACAAAAAAAAAAAAAATCTTATTGAACCCAAACTTTTGAATGGTATAGTATATAGTTCAGTGATACTCAAATCTGGCTCACGAGATCCACTTTCCTGCAGAGTTTAGCTCTAACCCTAATCAAACACACCTGAGCATGCTAATCAATGTCTTCAGGATCATTAGGAAAATCACAGTTGGGTGAGTTTTTGATCAGGGTTGGAGCTAAACTCTGCAGGAAAGTGGATCTCACAAGCCAGATTTGAGTATAGTGTTTGTTATATAAATAAAAACACAAATACATATTTGATTTGAAAAATAAATTATTATTATTATTATTATTACTACTACTTACTGTCACTTTTGATCAATCTAATGCATCTTTGCTGAATAAAAGTATACTTTTCTTTTTTTTTTCAATCTTTTATCTGACACCAAACTTTTAAACGCTATTGTATCACTGTTATAATATTACTTAATATTATAATATTTCACAATATTGCTTTTTTTTTATTGTATTTTACTGTGTTCCTGATCAAATAAATGCAGCCTTGGTGAGCAGAAGAGACTTCTTCCAAAAACTATAAAAAATATCGTCCAAACTTTTGACTGGTATGGCTTATAATTTTCCATTTTAATGTTTGTCACGCACATTGCCTTGTCTGTAGAAATGAGCTCAAAGTCAAGTGTGACCATGACATAAGTCCAGTAGGTACTGTTGAAATCACTTCCAGCACCTTTAACTGCTCACTGGCAGCGCTTGTGTTGTAGCAAAGCAGACAGTGGAAGTCAAATACGAGGGCATGATTAGCATAAGCGCGAACTCTCCTATCCCGTCCTTGATATTCATTGGCTCATTCTGTATGCAAATGTATCCCGTCCACCAGGAGCGGCGCTGGATGCTCTACAGGTACAGGATGTCAGCTCAGATCTCACACACACACACACACACACACACACACACACACTCGTCTGTCCCAGCACGTGACACACGCGGCTCTGAGAAACAAGGACACCCTCATCTGAGCGCTGACCTGCGGCGCTGTGACTTTGAAGGTGTGGGGCGGATTTCTCTGCACTCATACAGAGAGACAGCGACGCTTCATTTCATGAGCCTGACTGCGTGTGATGCACTAAACAGCACACGCTCTGTTTTAACACCCACCAAATCCACAGCGCCTGACACTGAGGATGCTAACAGTAAATCAACACACATTCATTACTGTTAATCATTTAAGAGCTGGGCAGAATTATGAATTAATAAAACCTGATTTCATGAATTTGAATGGAACTGGTCATCCACAGCATGTTGAATTTTACTTTGAATTGGAAAAAAATGATTATATTGTAATTTAAAGAAACTCACATCAATGAATTTCATTAGTTCAATTTCTGCTGTACATAAATAATTACATTTATTTATCTCCTGACATGTGATAACTGATTAGACATATTTCTTTATAAAATAAATCCAGCTATTTATATTATTTTTTATTTTTTATATTTAAGGTACAGTATAAACAGATAAGAAAAAATAAATATATAAAATTTCATATATATACATACATAAAAATATATACATATTTATTATTTATATTATTTGCATATGTAATTATAAAATGTTATAGGCTATAAACATATCACATATAATATATGATATGATATATGATATGACATATAATATAGTCCAAATTGTAATAAAATAACACAATAATACAAATGTAAATTAATGATTAAAAATGTATACATATATTTATTATTTATATTAATTACTTATACAATTATAAAATATGTATGCATATAGACATGTTATATTTATAACATGTATATACATATATAAATATATTACATTTTATGATTATATTGTCATATTGGTAACACTTTACAATAAGGTTGTATTAGTTAACGTTAGTTAATGCATTAGTTAACATGAACTAACAATGAACAACTTCACTGTTCAGGATTACTTAATGTTTTGTTAATGTTAATTTATACATTTACTAATGCATCTTTACATTAACAGATTAACTAGTTAACGTTTTGGTTAATGCATTAGATAAAATGAACTAAAACTGAACATTGCATCTGTTCATGATTACTTAATCTTTGCTCATGTTGACTTATTCATATACTAATGCTTCTCTTCACATTAACAACTTAATTAGTTAACGCTGATTAATATATTAGCTAACATGAACTAAAAATGAACATTGCATCTGTTCAGCATTACTTAATCTTTGCTCATGTTAACTTATTCATATACTAATGCATTAGTTAACATGAACTAACAATGAACTATGCCTGTAAATAGCTTTATTTAATTATAATACATACAGTATATACACATAGGTTTGTTTAGCAGCTAACACACACACAATGGATAAACAATACCAACTTCCCATTTGGGCACTGATTAGGGCTATTGGTAAACTTGGAAAACATCTAAACATCAACTGATAATGTTTCTCATGTTTGTAGGCTGTTTATTAACATGGCTTACCATTAACAAAGCATTTATTAAGGGAATTTGAACCTTATTGTAAAGTGTACACTAGTCCAACATTTACTACGTTTAACTAACATTTGTAGACTGTTTATTAACATGGCTTACCATTAACAAAGCATTTAATAAGGTAATTTGTGAACCTTATTGTAAAGTGTACACTAGTCCAACATTAACTAACATTTAACTAACATAGTATATGAATAAGTCAACATGAGCAAAGATTAAGTAATGATGAACAGATGTGTTGTTAATTTTTAGTTCATTTTATCTAATGCATTAACCACAACGTTAACTAGTTAATCTGTTAATGTAAACAGATGCATTAGTAAATGTGTAAGTAAACATTAGCAAAACATTAAGTAATCCTGAACATTCGAGTTGTTCATTGTTAGATCATGTTAACTAATGCATTAACAAACACATTAGTATATGAATAAGTCAACATGAACAAAGATTGAGTAATGCTGAACAGATGCTTTGTTAACTGTTAGTTCACGTTAATTAATACAACCTTATTGTAAAGTGTTACCGTTATGTTTCATGAGATATTATGTTATAATGTAGTCCCAAATAAACTGTAATAAAAATATTATGAATAAAAATATTTAAGAATAATTTATTATTAGAATAATAAAATCACAATAATATTCATAATATTTATCAAATATTATAGATTTAGTATATAGAAATGATCTGTATCTACAGTATATTATCCATATTATATTAAATTATCCATACTATTAATATAATTTAGTCAAACTCAGTCAAAAGTAATGTCTGATTTTAAATTTTAATAAATATTAATAAAGTATCATAGAAGAAAATTGTATCTGTTCTATATTAATGGTATATTAAACACTTAAATTTATATTAAATATGAAAAATCCAGTCAACTGCCAATCTGCTCTGCTTTTGCTGCGAGCGGAATCATGATAAAGACGCTGCTGTCCTCATATGAACACAATCCCACTGTGTCACTAACCAGGGAATATCTGATCTCCATCAAATCAACTACGCGCCCAGACAGGTGACACGGGTTTGTTTCATAATGACTCCCGGATGAGAAACATCTGTTCTGGGAGCGTCTCGTCTGACGGCAGTCACAGTCCTCAGTACACAAAGTGCCTTTAGGAAATGAGGCCAAAAACAGGAGCGCCGCTAATCCCACTTGCACCCAGCGTACCACGGTAATCCCAGGAGATCCCACGTCCCCAAACCATCCAGGTAACCCAGCTGAGCCCATCAGCCACAACACATCACAGCTTACTCTGTCTTTCTATGTCCTCACTGTAAATAAACAAGGAAACCTCATTCATATATATATTCATATATATATATATATAATCATGTTTTTAATAAATTATTTAAAAACAAATAACAATATAATATGAATATTAATCTAGTATATATGCTGTATGTAAGTGTTAATAAAATAATTATAATTATTAATATTCCTAATGATTAATATAATACATTAAATAATTATAAATACATGTGTTTTTAACGATTTAATTAAAAATATATATATTGTTTAAATTATTCAATAAAATAAAACAAATATTATATAAATATTATTAAAATGTTAAACATTATTACAATACCTTAAACATACCCTAAATGGACGTCTTTGACCGCTGTGCCATGTCTCGCTCTTCTCACCATTCTATGCAGCATTATTTCTAAATTTATTTATAAAGTGTGGACTTGAAAAGCACCACAAGGACTGAGGACGCCTTCGAATCGGGAAATGCCATCTAAGATGCTTCTACACATTATGCCTCGACAGCATCCGAAAGCCAAAAACTGAGCGACCCGAGTGAGTTTAACTGGCTTGGGCATTCACAGAAGCCAAAAACACAGATCAGGAGCAGTGCCAGGAGTAACACAAACCCGTCAAACATTCTGGCCATTGAGACGACTCCATCCCTCTGAGAAATCATGTAAGAAGATTAGGATGATTTCTCAAGGCACAGATTTCATCAGGCCGAGCTCCTCACAGGTACACAAGATCACATGTACA
Source organism: Onychostoma macrolepis (assembly GCF_012432095.1). NCBI lineage: Eukaryota > Metazoa > Chordata > Actinopteri > Cypriniformes > Cyprinidae > Onychostoma > Onychostoma macrolepis. The sequence continues at coordinate 29,523,975 of NC_081167.1, read as the reverse complement.
GGAAGACGATGAAAATGTTTAATTACAGACCCTTTAATTTATGATAAAATCTAAGTCTGAATATCCCCTAAGAAAAGTCATTTAAGGAATAATTAGACTGTTACCCAAGATAACATGAACACAACTGCAAGCCAACTTTCTTCTCCAGCTTAGAGAGAAAAAGAATTAGCAGGTTTTGATTGAGCCCGATTGAATTTTGATTAAGAAAAAACACTGAATTGAGTAGACAGACGTCTGAATGAAAGGATCCTGAAGACATCAAAAAGATGAATAGGAATAGGGCATCATGGGAGTTGCGGTTGCTAGTTTAAGTCATTAAGTTAAACTTACAATACCGTTATATAAATAAAGAAATTAGTACTTTCAATCAGCAACGATGCATTAAATTAATCTAAATTGACAGTAAAGACATTTATAATGTTACAAAGGATTTCTATTTCAAATAAATGCTTCTTTTGAACTTTCTCCTCATCAAAAAATCTTTAAAAATAAAATGCATCACAAAATATGAAGCAGCACAACTGTTTTCAACACTGATAATAGTCAGAAATGTTTCTTGAGCAGCAAATCAGCATATTAGAATGATTTCTGAAGGATCATGTGACACTGAAGACTGGAGTAATGATGCTCTGCCAGTGTGCGACGCGGTCATGTGTTTTGGAGGAGGTGTGGCTGATTGAATGGCAGGGTGGGTGGGATCTTATGCTTTCAAAGCTAGCTTGCCATAGGTGGAGCGTGTGTAAGGCTGGGCAAGGCTTAGCCTTCCTCTGTCTACATGTCAGTTGTCTCACATGGTTCAAGCTCTCTATAGATATATCTCTCATGTCTCTGTGTCGAGTATTCACTGAGTTTCAGTTCATTTTAGTGACGTGTTTCAAAGAGATAAGAGTGGAGACTGAGATGACTGAAAGCACATCCTGTATATTTTCTTTATTTTACAAAAGCACAATGTTTTGTTGATATTGTGAGTGTACACAAATAAAAGTAGACCCTTTACAGATTTAAAAGATGTATTACTCTTATGTGTATGATCAAAATTAACAGAGCATTTTAAGTTATTTTTTCGCTGTTATCATTAAAATTGCAAGTGGCGTTGCCGGCGCCACGGTCGACGCCAGGAGTTTACAATCGGTTAAGATTTGAAAATCATCTAGTGTGTGGTCAGCTTTAGTGATTGCTATCGGGAAAGAGATTTTCAACCAGCATAACAAAAAATGTTTCTGAACCAAACCTACCCTGCCTTTAAACATGCAGCACCTTATTTGACAAAAAATAAAAATGCAATATTTAGTTGCGAATTCACTGTTTTTCCCGCTCAAACATTATATCCAGGAATGCTTGTCGGCGCTGATAACCTTGTGGGCAGGGCGCCAACATACAGCGCCGTTGCGCTATGGCCGTCCCGAGTTCGAATCCCGACTCGAGGACCTTTCCCGATCCCGCCTTTACTTCCTGTCAGCTCTGATCTGTTCTATCATAATAAAAGGCCAAAAATAAATCTTTAAAATAAGACCAGGAACGCTCTTACCTCAAGTCTTTGCACGATCTCTCGAATGTCCTCTCCACAGTTGTCATGCGCGGAAAACATCACGCACTCCCCACGTTCATAGAAGATCTTGATGCTCATGACGCCGGACGACCAGCCTATGACGTCCCGACAGGAGCAGTTAAAAATAACGTTCTTGGACTCCTCCTCGATCAGCACGATGAACTCGTTGGAAATCCCCAGCAGGCACTCCACATCCGCCGACTGGCCGAAATCCCGCGCCACCACGCTCCACGTGACGGCGCCCACGCTCTGGAGATGGGCGTCCTTCCGTGGCTTCACCCGCTCCTTCTTCTTGGCCCCCAGTGTGATGAAGCTGAACTTCACCGCCGAGTCCACCGTCGTCGTGCTCACAAAGTTCTCCGCGAGGTCCTTGAGGTACTCCTGCCGCGTGCGAGTCGCCATGGCGCGGAACTTCTCTGATTTGTGCGCCGCGTTTTCCCCGTTGATCACCTTGGCCAGCAGGAAGTCCCTGAAGACAGCCGACTTGGGAAAGGTCACGCCTTTAGGAATGGGAGGGCCGAATGGAGGTACGTCTTTGGATCTGGATACCGCAACACTGCAAATATGACAATGAGAGAGATTGTTTGGAGTAACTAATGCAATGCAATATGTGACCCTGGACCACAAAACCAGTTATAACATGGGTATATTTGTGGGCATATTAGCAATAGCCAAAAACAAATGATTGATCTTTCTTTTATGGCAAAAATCATTAGGACATTAGGTAAAGATCACGTTCCATGAAGATATTTAGTAAATTTCCTACCATAAACATATCAAAACTTAAACAGGCCAAAGAAAATGCTTACAAGAAGGGGGACAAAGTCTTGTATAAACAGACCAAATACACACTGGAAAAGGAGATCAGAGTGGCAAAGAGGAATTATTCTGAAAAACTAAGGATTCACTTCACTTCCAGCGACTCAGTATCAGTACGGAAAGGTCTGAAAGAGATCACCAACTACAAGACACCATCCCCCAGCACTGTGGAGAATCAACAACTGGCAGACGATCTGAATGAGTTCTACTGCAGGTTTGAAAAAACACCCCACACCCGCCCTGAACACCTCTCCACACAACCATTAACACCTCCTGCAACCTCCCTCTCCCCCACACCAACACTTCAGATCAGCGAAGACAATGTGCGCCAGGTTTTCCAGAAGCAGAAAAGGAAAAAAGCACCAGGCCCAGATTGTGTTACACCAGTCTGTCTGAAATCCTGTGCTGACCAGCTGGCCCCCATCTTCACACAGATCTTCAACAGATCACTGGAGCTGTGCGAAGTCCCTTCATGCTTCAAATGCTCCACCATCATCCCCATCCCAAAGATATCCAAAATTACAGGACTAAATGTCTACAGACCTGTGGCCCTAACGTCTGTGGTCATGAAGTCATTTGAAAAACTGGTGCTGGCGCAACTGAAGGACATTACTGGACCCTTGCTGGATCCTCTTCAGTTTGCCTACAGAGGTCTGTGGACGATGCAGTCAACATGGGACTGCATTATGTTCTGCAACAGCTAGACAGACCAGGGACTTATGTGAGGATCCTGTTTGTGGACTTCAGCTCGGCCTTTAAGACTATCATTCCAAACCTCCTCCTGCCCAAATTAACTCAGCTCTCCATGGCCACCTCCGTCTGTCAGTGGGCCACCAGCTTCCTGACAGACAGGCAGCAGCTAATGAGGCTGGGAAAATTCTCATCCAGCACCCGTATGATCAGCACTGGAGCTCCTCAAAGCTGTGTTCTCTCCACACTACTCTTCTCCCTGTACAACAATGACTGCATCTCTAAAGACCCCTCTGTCAAGCTCCTGAAGTTTGCAAACGACACCACACTGATTGGCCTCATTCAAGATGGAGGTTAAAGTGCTGACCGTCTGGTGCAGTCTTAACAACCTGGAGCTCAACACGCTCAAAACATTTTAAATTTCTAAAATTACATTTTAGTAATTTTGTTGTGCTTTTGTCATTTTTATAAGTTCTTTTTTTATATTTAATTAATTTTTTATTTTAGTTTTAGGAATTTTCATTTCTACTTTTTAATCTTTTATCAATTTGTTACTATTCTATTTTAGAGAATTATTTTAGTATATTATAATTGTAATTTTGTATTATATCTTTTTATACTCTAGTTTTATTCTTCAACTTTAAAATTTCTTACCATTTCTATTTTAATGTAACAGAGTGGTCATTTATTTGTCACATATATTGTTTGTGTGACAAATAAAGATTTTAATGTGATTTGATAAATTTTTATTATTTCAACTTTATTTCAGCTGCCAAGGCAGCATTTCCAATTTTCTTTCTTTTTTCTTTCTAAATTTCTGTTTCTTATAACTTTTTTTTTTTTTTAATTCGGTTTAATTTTTCTGCTTTATTTCAATGGCCAAAAATTATTTTAATAGTTTTAATTTTAGTTAAAAACAACAACATGAAATAAGATCATCAGTGAATAATGACTTAAAATTAGCAGTGTTCCATAAAACAGCAGTATGAGCTCAGAAGATTATATAGAGTAGGAGTCATATGGACTATTTTTATGGTACTGGTATGTATCAATTTTTGGGCTTTACAGCCACTGGTCACCATAGGTTTCATTACATGAGAGATGCACAAACCAGACTTCTCCATTTGAGCTACACGGATGAGAGAAAGGGATTTGAAAAGACATGAGGATGAGTAAATTATGACATAATTTACTCTTTAATGCGATAATTAAACGCCTCAAACAGCCTTTGGCACTGCTTTTAAACAGAAGATCAAAAATTACAGGCAAGCCAAGCACTGACGCATGATTGATTCCTGTGAGTTCTCCAGCATTTAATGCAGGTTCTTCAGCTTCATTGATATTTTTCTCTTCACAGTAACAGACATCAAAGGTAAATGAAATCACTTCATTTCTCTTAATAACTATCATAGTGTATCATAATTTACGGTGTAAATCAAAGGCATCGTTCCCAGACAGACGTTTGCTTCACTCACCTGTAGCAGACGTTCTCAGTGCACGGATTGTGAACTTTAACGATGACAAACACATGCTGGAAATGGGAGCGGATGTTTTTGGGTGTGAAAGGCAAGGCACCGGGCTCCTGAAACACGATGGTGACGATGTCATTTCCTATGTGTCTCTTTCTGAGCAACTGGTGAGAGAAGACAAAGAACATACTGTAGGTGAATGGACTCGGTGTGTGCCGTTTACTCAAAGGACAGGTCAAACAGCATCTTTAGCATGTGTAGTAGCAAATCCACCAGTTTCAAAGTGCCCCGAAAAAAAGTGACATGACATAATCCATTTCACTTCAGCTAATATGTATTAAACCAAACTCTGATAATTGAAAAATTACCGAAAATGACATGTTCAATCCTCTTTTGTAACCAGGGCCCAAAATTAACACTTGCAGAGTGGAACATTAATAATAATAATAATAATAATAATTATTATTATTTTATGTTGTTAAAATATTGAATGTTGATTAAAATATTGAAAATAAATGAACAACAGCTATAATGATAACTCTAATAATAAAATAAAAAAATAATCATTTAAAAAATCCTAATTTTGTTGATAAAAATAGTGGGATTTTTTTAAAAAAACTAATAATAACAATTGCATTTAAAAAAGAAATTATAAATAAACAAAACTAATAAATATAAATAATAGTAATAATAATAATAATTTTGTTACTAAATACAGTGAAAAAAAATAAAAACAACTTGTTGCTAAAAATTTTGAAATTAAATACAAATTATTATTACTACCACTAATACTACTACTACTATTTGTATGTTGCTAAAAACAGTGCAAAATTAACACTTGTCAAGTGCAAAAGAAGAGTAAAAATAAAAAATAAAAAAACTATTACACTAATACTAACACTACTACTACTACCACTACTAATAATAATAATTTTGTGTTGCTAAACATACAGCCTGTAAAAATATGATTAGAATTTAATTTTCAATTAATATTAGCAGGTGTGGCAAAAAGCTGATTTTGGACCCTGTTTGTTACACAAGTTTTGAAAGGCAAGGATTTGTTTCCATTATGTTTGTCTTCTAAACCAGTTTGAAAAGATTTAACAAATTTAGGAGGGTAAATTTTTTCACAGCAAAAACAAACAGATTAAATATATAAGAGTTATTGATATATATAAAAGCAATGTGCCATCTGGCATAATTTTGGCGCAATAAATGGCACAAAATATGCAAAATATGCCTGCAGACGCTGTGAAAGACTACTTAAAATCTCTTAAGCTCATCCATAAGTACAATATCTGAATCCTGAGAGATTTTTAGCACAGTCAGCCCTTCATATCTCAAAGATATTTGATAAGGCAACGGAGTGAGAAACTCATAATATTCCATTAACCCCGAGCAGTCATATTAACCGTGCGTCTGCCTTCCTGTGAGTGGCCAAGGGTTACAAACAGGATTATGGGTGAGACGGGGTGGATGAGAAGATGAGAGGCTGAACTGTGCCCAAGTCTTCTGGAAGCTTATGGACAGGGATTTATGCACTAATCCTGCGCAATCGAATAGAATTGAAGTTGGAGAAGAAAAAGACAGAAAATCCTCTAATCCTGCCAATCGACTGTCAGAGATGTAAGTGACAGCGACGCAGCTGGAGCCGCTCCAGTCAAGACTATGTGCAGTGATGAGGCTCTGTTTTAGGAAAGTCAATGCAACTGAATCATTTTACATTAAACAGATCAAATATATTTAATGGCATCACATGTAATGCAGCTCATGCATTTACCAAATTACACTTATAGATTCAAATCAAATCCACACTTTTAACCAAAGTGAAGTCAGTCAGTGTCAAAATTCCATTGAGTTTTATCTTTTCACTTTTTTTTTGTTTTCTTCCCTAAAAAGAAGTAAATGCTTTAAAATGCACATGCATACAATTTTGAAAAAAAAAAAATAAATAAATAAACAAATAATGGGGACAAAGCAAATAATAATTAAAAATAAACAAAGTGCTAACTGTTCAAACCTGAGGGTATATAAAAGAAGATATTGTCCAAAAAAGGGAAAAACACAATAAAATACATAAAAACAAATAAATAAATAATAATAATACTAAAATAAAATATTGGGGGTGGGGGAGGGGTGCAAACAATAAATAATTAAATAGAAATAAAATGCTAATATATAGTTCAGAATATATAGTTAGAAATAAAATAAATTATTCAAATCTGAGGGAGAAAATAATCGAACATTGTTCAAAAAAGGAGAAAAAAGATTTATATATATAAAGCTCAGTGTGATAAATACTGAGCTTTATATATATATACGGACAGACAAAGGCATTACCTGATAAAGAGGACATATCATGGTTAATATCATTATTACACAATAAATCCCATCACACTGAGCTCTGTACCTGCTGTCTGTTGTTGGGAGTGTAGGGCAGGAGCGTGGACACGTGGAACATCAGCTCATAGTCCTTGTAGGTGGTGTAGAGCGAGTGAGTGCCAGTGGAGTCCGCTGAACAACAGGACAAACACAACACAGTCAACACACCAAACACACATCCTGTGCATTTCTGGACTGATTTTTACCTGCCCTGACAACAGTTTTCACTGACCCCACCACCACTGTGATTTCAGTATCATTGAGATACTGCTATGGGTTTTATTAGTATTTTAAATCAGTCCAGTTTTTATATTTGCTGTTTTCATTTTAATTTTATTTAATGTTTTAGTACAGAATACAGTATTCAATTAAAAATGATTATAAACTGATCAAACCTGAGGATATTAAAAAAATAAATAAAAATGATAGAGGCAAACCAGGAAATATTCAAAAATAAATAAATTGGTTATATATAGAAATAATTATAAATTGTTCAAACCTGAGGAGGAAAAATATCATTCAAAAAAGGACAAAAAAGATTTAGAAATATATATTTTTCTTTATAACAGTGTTATTTTTATTATCGAGATACCATTTTATATAATTTTTTTATCAATTTAATTAAGTAAATAAATTAATTAATAAAGTATTTTTGTAAAGGTGCCATTTTGTGAAGTGTTTGAGCACAATATACACTGTTTATTATTATTATTGATAATAATAATAATAATAAAGTAATTAAATAAGCAATTAAAGTAAGTAAATAAATAAAGTATACTCAGAAGCAACAAAAAATGTCAAGTGCCTGAGCACAATAAGCATTGTGCTTATTTATTTTTAATAAAACAACAACAATCCTAAAAAATATTATAATTATTATATTAAGTAAATAAATAGTATATACATATTTTTGTGAAGGTGAAAAAATAAATGCTATTAAAATTTAAAGTGTTTGAGAGCAATATGCACTGTGTTGATTTATCAATTATTATTATTATTATTATTATTATTAATACATTTCTAAATAAATAAATAAATAAATAATAGTATGTGAGTATTAGTGTATATATATATATATATATATATATATATATATATATATATATATATATATATATATATATATATATATATATATATATATATATATATATACACACACACACACACACACACACACACATTAGGGCTCTCAAACGATTAATCGCGATTAATTGCATCCAAAATAAAAGATTTGTTTACATAATAAATATACACAGTACAGACATATATATTATGTATATATGAATATACACATGTTCATGTATATATTTAAGAAAAATATGTTATGTTTATATTTTAAATATATTTATACATAATATAAATTATATGAATATAAATATATATGTAAATATTTTCAAAATATATACTGTATGTGTGTATTTATATATACATAATAAATGTACACAGTACACATACATATATTATGCAAACAAAAAATTTTCTTGAAGCCACAAAGAGAACATGGAGTGTTTGAGTGTGGTATGTGGTGTGTTGTGTGTTGTGTGTTGGTGGTGTTAGCATCAGCACATACTCTTGTTGTCCAGCTGAGCTCGGTACTTGGTGAAGCCCTTCAGCCGGACTCTCTGACCGAGCAGATCCAGGAACTCGTCCAGCGCCGGGCCGGCATTCTCGTTATTGTACATCTCCTCCTCTGTGCTCTGACCCGCTTTACAGTACAGGACGCCCACTTTGTGCTGGAAACTCAGCTGCAACATGACCAAACACAGATTACATTTCATTAGTCTCATACATTGTCTCAAGAACAACAAGTTCCACAGAAGCTTCTTCCTTCTTTAAAGAGGGATTACGGGTAATTCAAATAGTTTACGAGAAACTATGACTAAAACTTCACACCTCAAGCGAAAGCAATCAGTCAGGCATGTAAAGGATGCAGTCATGAATAAAACGGTCATCTCTGCATTCATCAGGCAGCTGCAGGTTTATTTTCTAGGTGTGGATGAAGCGGTGTCTGATGGGTATTTTTATGTACATGAGTCCATTCAGAAGAGCTCAGTCTGTGACACAAACATCAGTTCAGCAGGCTGAACAATGACTACAAACAGAGACGTTATTCATGAGGATTTAATAATCATTATGGAAATGGAAGGATTACATTGATAAAGTCAACAGCAGCAGAATAGAAAGCCTGTGGATCATCATGATTCACCTCTGAAATTACAGATGAAATATGTCGCTTAACTTCAAAATAATTATCACTTTCAGGTTTCTCACACTACTACACACATATGTACTCTGTGTGTGTGTGTGTGTGTGTGTGTATTTAGTTATATAATTATTAATGTATTTATGCACTTTTATAGTTTTAAAGTTATAATGAACTTTTATTTTCACATTCCAGTTTTAATTTTAATTTTAGATTAAATCATAAAATGTTATTGTGCTTTTGTAATTTTTATTAGTTTTTTTTAGATTTCTAAATTCTAATTATTAAATTATTATTCTATTCTTTTTAAAAAATTACTATTATTTTTAAACTGAAATAAAATCATTCTTTTTTTTTCAGTTAAATCTCATTAAAAATGGTAATACTTCAACATAAACGTATTTCAGAAAGCAACATTTAAAAAAAAAAAGTCATTTAATATTTGTTTTATTTCAACTAACTAAAAAAAGAGAAAGAAATAACACTATTTACGCAAATAAATGAGATATATTCTGCTTGCTGTATTATATCTGTAAAATAAAATGTACTTTGCAAAGTGAGCACAATATGCACAGTGTTTGTTTGTTTATTTATAACAACAACAACAACAACAATAATAATAATAATACCATTATTATTTATATTATTATTATTAAAGTAATTGCATACACATACAGTTTTTTGTAAGGGAAAATGTAAATGGTATTTTGCAAAGTGAGCACAATATGCACAGTGTTTATTTATAATAATTAATAATAATTACAACAATAATAATAATTATTATTATTAAATAATATATTATAGTACTGTTCTGATGACTCAATTTGCGTCACGTGCACTGTACGCTGTCCCTCGCGTACGCGTAAAAAGTAAAGTATACTTTGGGCTTAAGCTAGTTTAGCTGGTCTCTCCGCCTGGACAAGCTGACAAAGTGTTCAAACCCCTCTAAAACAATCAAAAGAGTGGGTTAAGATCAGCAAACCACCTGTTTTCCTCACTTCAGCATTAATGATTCCAATCAGTCTCTGGAATTTCCCTCATTTCATTTGATCTGAAGTGAGCTGTGACAGAAAACAGCTTACGGTTTCTAGAAAAACAGCAACACAAGTCACAATCCAGCACGGAGTCGTGATGAGAGGCCGTCACAGACTCCAAACGCAAGCGTAACCCAGTTGTGATGAGGCGGGAATCAGACTCCGCTCTCTTACGAGGGTCAAGTATTCCCAGCGTGCAACCATACTGTTGTCATGGCGACCTCGCTCTCGGAAACATTCAGCCGACTGTTTTGGATTAGGAAGAGCCAGTGACTTCCACGGCGTCTACTCGAGCAGCGCTAATGCAGTCCAGAGGAGATGCCCTACTTGGCTTCAGGAAGGACACACACACACACACACACACACACACACACAGGGATGAGTGCGGTAAACTCCAGTTATAAAAGAGGTAAATGACGGCATCCAAACCGCTGACACATTCTGAATGGCTTGATATATGGCCAACAGGCAGATTTCAGAGAAAGAAAACGGTGAGAAGACATCAAATGCTTGCAGGAGTCAGAAACACAGAAAGGCGAATGTAACATGGGCAGTCATACGAGCCAACAGTGGTGTCATGCGCTCACTTCCTCTCCACGTTTCAACAGCATTAAAAAAAAAACCCTGTGTGTATCAAAAATAATATTTTATAATATTTTTAAAAATAATAATACATTTAAAAAGCATTATTTATTACAATTTTGCTAATTATTTAAAAATTGTAAAAACAGTGCTGTCAAATCGATTACAATATTTAATCATGATTAAATCGCATAATAGTCATGAGTTAACTCGTGATTAATCGCAACTTAATTCCACATTTTTATCTTTTCTAAATGTACCTTAAATTAATACTTTTCAAATTTTTTAAACTCTAATCAACATGGGCATGGACAAATATGGATGCTTTCCCATTACTTCTCTTTCTTTGCACTGAGCAATTTACTTGCAAACCTGTTTACGTTATTTGCAGGACAGGGCAGCTCACTTCTTCTGAACATGCTGCACATTTATTATTTATTATTAGATTTGTTTGCCTCTCTGTGCCCACATACTTTATATCGATGCAGCTAAATTCTCAATAAAACTCTGTTTATTGATATATTTTACTGTTTCTGTTGTCAGACAACAGAATGAATATGAAATAGTGACTGAAATGCGACTCATTAAGACTGCATAACCAGCTCTCCCTTCCAAGATGTTAATCTGCACAAAAATCCTAATGAAATCAAATACATATAAGATAAAAACAATGCTAAAAGCTTGTCCAAGAAGTCGCTAGATTTGTCGCTAGGTGCTTTTTTGGAAAAGTCGCTAAAGGGGTCTGAAAAGTTGCTAAGTTGGCAACACTGTGCATCTACATTTCTCCAACTACGGACGGGTTAGGCCATGGGTCAAACAGAAAATGCATTAATTGTGCTTTAATAAAATTAGTGCATTAATTTTGACAGCCCTAATGTGTATATCTATCTATCTATCTATCTATCTATCTATCTATCTATCTATCTATCTATCTATCTATCTATCTATCTATCTATAATTCAACACTTTTTACAATTTTTAAATACTTAAACTTATAAATAATTATGACTTTTTAATTTATTATATTATTTTTAAAATATATAAAATATTTATTAAATTGTTTTAATGTATGTATATTTTATTATATTATTTAAAAATATTTAAATATTTATTAGGGTAAATAATAAGTTATTATTATATAAATATTTTATTCAAATTTCAATAATATTTTTAACCATATATTATATTTAAATATTAAAAACCTGCATGTTTTCTATATTAAAATATTTAATATAGTTTTTAATATTTATATATACATTTCAAATATTAAACAAATTTGAACTTTCATTTTAAACAATTATTTAATATTTAAAATATTTGTTAGGAATCATTGGGGAAATGAATGTGATCAGACACATAATTAACTTGTCCTATTTTGGCCAAATTTTAAGGCAGCATCACATTCATTCTTCATTTAAAAAGGCAATCCCAGAATTCATTGTGACCAGGTCAGTGAAAAGTTTCATACGTGACGACATCTCGAACAAATCTTGAAATGTTACTCTCTACTAAATCCTTTTGATACAATACAGTTTTCTCTTTATAAAAATATATATTATTATTTATATTTATATTATTAATATTATTTATACATTATTTTACAGAATATGTTCATGTTTTGTATTTTTCTTATTTTCTTTGTTAGAGTATTACGTTTCTAGCTTAGCAACAAACTAACGCCAGTTCCTAGTAAGATCTATTGGATTTTACCTGCCGTGAAAATGCAATTATTATTTATGGCTAGTAATTCTTCTCAATTCACCTGCAATGGGCAAATAAAATACAATGCAACTTTTCTTTTCTCGACATGCCAACTTAAAAATACTGCGCTCATGGGACAAGACCCTAAAAAGCAGTGAGATGTGTTGCAAAGGACAAAGACATCAATCTAGTGCATATTTACATAGAAAAATCCTTAAAAGCCAGCAAACTATGCAGATAGTAGACAACAAGGCAGCTCTCTAGGGTTTAAAACAGAGCAAGAAATGCCAAAAAGACAGACAATCTCCTGTTTCCGAGCCTGAAATCTTTGGCACAGACACTTTCTATTGGATCCTTATATTTTAATCAAACCTACAGCAGAGAGGATAAAGCATGAAGATTACGAAACACATTCTTCTGTCTGTTCCTCACAGAGAGCTCAACACAGACCCAGATAAACCTCTGAATGACATGAAACGCCACAAGACAGAAGAAACGCAGGCTAGTGATGGAGGGACAGAGAGTCGAGTGCTTTACATAACGCCATCCTGACATCACTGCTCCCATCAGCCCTCGGGGCAGGAATGACTTCTTCTCACGACTCTGAGACTCGAGCACCAGCAAAAATGCTGTCATCATACAGTCATTTATTACCTGCACACCGCTGACCGCTACACTACAGAAAACAGCATCTGCTATAAACAGTGAGCAACCTGCTGCTTCCGGAAGCATTTTTCCCATTCATTTCTCTAAAGGGATTTTTTTTTTAAAAGTTCAGAGCACTGAAAACCAAACCAACCAGCTCTGAGATGCAAAAAAGTTAAAAGCTTAAAGCACTGCAAAAAGCAATCTTTGAAGAAATGTGCAATATAGAAATGTATCTTTAAAATATAGCCTAGTTTAAATATTAAATAATTATATATGATACATAGATAATGTAGGAAAATAATGATATATATTTAAACATATTTAAAAACTATTTTAACTATATAATATATATAAAAATTATTACATTATAAAATTTGTAGAATATATATATATATATATATATATATATATATATATATATATATATATATATATATATATATATATATATATATATATAAATAAATAAATAAATATATATATACACACACACACACACACATATACACACACACACATACAGTATATATATATATATATATATATATATATATATATACATACATACATACATATTTTATATTGCAATATTAAAATGTATGTTATTATTATTATTATCATCATTAAAATTGAAAATAAAAATTATATTAAAAAATATAAAAAATAAAAAGCTAAAAAGTAAGCTATGAAAACACAGGAAAAATTACATTTTTAAATATATTTAAGTAGAAAGCAGTCATTTTAAATAGTAAAAATATTTCACAATATTACTTCTTTTGCTGTATTTTGGATCAAATAAATGCAGACTTGGTGAGCAGAAGAGAATTCTATAAAAACATTAAAAATCTTACTGTTCAAAAACTTTTGACCAGCATATGCATGTATATGTATGCATGTATGTATGTATGTATGCATGTACCATTGCATAAGTATTCATACCCTTATCTGGGACAGTTGAAATTTTTATATATAAGCATATTGCTTGTAGATGTTACTACACTTTGAGTGAAGTTAACCTGTGGCAAATTCAATTGAATAGGTATGATTTGGAAAGGCACATGTCTTAAAAGATCTAACAGCTGAAAATGCATATTAGAGCAAAGACCATGCCCTGAGGTAAAAAAAAACGCCTGTAGAGCTCAGAAACAGGTTTGCGTCAAGCCACACATCTGGGGAAGAGTTCAGAAAAACATTCTGCTTCATTGAAGAGTCACAGAAGCATGTAGTCTCTGTTACCCTTAATGGAAGAAGTTTGAAACAACTAAGACTCTTCCTAGAGCTGGACTCCTGGCCAAACTGAGCAACTGATGGAGAAGTGCTTTGGTTAGTGTGATGACCAAGAACCTGATGGTCACTCTAGTTGAGCTCCATGATCATATATGCAGATAGGAGAAACCTACTGAAGGACAAACATCACTGCAACACTCCACCGATCTGGGCTTTATGGCTGTGTGGCAAGACTCAATCCTCTCCTCAGTGAAGATGAATGAAAACATACTTGGAATTTGCAAAACAGCACCTAAAGGACCCTCAGACTGAGAAACAAGATTCTCTGGTCTGATGAACCTCAATTCCAAGCATCATGTTTGAAGGAAACCAGGCACTGCTCATCACCTGCAGAGTAGCGTCCCAAAAGTAAAGTGTGCTGGTATCAGCCTCATGCTGTGGAGCTGTTCTTCAGCGGCAGGGACTGAGGGACTCGTCAGAGTAGAAGAAAAGCTCAGTGCACCAAAATATAGAGATAGCCTTAATGAAAACCCAGTCCAGAGCATTCAGAACCTCAGACTGAGCAGAAGGTTCACCTTCCAACAGGACAATGACCCTAAACACACAGCAAGAGTGGCTTATAGACAACTCTGTGAACCCGAGCTTGAACCCAATCAAATATTTCTGGAGAAACCTGAAAATGCGTGTCTGTCCTCATCCAGCCTGACAGAGCTTGAGAGGTGAAGAGATGAGGAGAAGAATGGCAGATAATTGCCAAATGATGATGTGCAAAGCTTGTCACATCAAACAAAAAAGACTTGAGGCTGTAAAGGTGCTTCAGCTAAATTTTTAGTTAATACTAAAAATACTTATGCAATGTACTTATTTCAGTTTTTTATTTTTAATAAATGTACAAAGTTGGGACAATTCTGCTTTTGCTTTGCCAATATGGTGTATGGAGTGTAGATTGATGTGGGAAAAAAGTAATTTAAAGCAGTTTAACATAAGGCTGAAACATAAAATGTGAAAAAAAAATTAAGGGGTATGAATACTTTTGCAAGGCACTGTATGTATGTATTTGTATATATATAAATAATCATAATCAGATATCATGGTGTGTCTTAAAAATGTTGCTAAAGTTGGATGGAAAAACGAATGAGATCTTCACTTCCAAAACCCTACTGTTACATTCAGCAAAGTTTCATTTCTGCTAAGCCTCCACTAATTCTTATCATCCGGTGAGGAATCACGGTCACAAGTGAGTATAAGAGAAGAAAGGGACAGGAAATGGAACGAAAGGCTTCACTTCTCATTATCTGTCACCATCAAGTGAGCAGCAAACCCTCCCGCAGCAGCCCGAGGTAAAGCGATGTGGCTGGCGCTCTTCTGTACGCGCGGGTGGCAGACTGGAGGTCATTAGCACTTTATGTGACATAGGTGTTGTTTTTCACACCTGCTTCCCCAGAGGCAGCGATGAAGACCCCCGTTCATCTCCACAAAGGTGAAGCGTGTAATTTTAGCGCCACTACAAAATCATAA
Organism: Onychostoma macrolepis; assembly: GCF_012432095.1. Lineage (NCBI taxonomy): Eukaryota > Metazoa > Chordata > Actinopteri > Cypriniformes > Cyprinidae > Onychostoma > Onychostoma macrolepis. Next base: position 29,508,150 of record NC_081167.1, on the reverse strand, counting down.
AATAACTAGATTCAATGTCTGCAGGAAATCTGAGTGGTTTGTGCCAAAACTTGATGGTTAAATTATAAACACCAGTACAAATAACACACTTCAAGTCTGTTCCAATTGATAGCAAATCAACGCACGTTACCCAGACTGCCCTGCTTTGCTGTAACGTGCATGACTAAACGCACTGGAGTTTCCTGTTCGACTGACTCAGATGGGATCCCACGCAGGGTCTACACTAAAACACAAGTCTTTTGGGACGAACCCTTACACGCTCCTGCAGAGAAACATGAAACTGAGATCAATAAAGTGCATTAAGTGCAGTAATGGAATGCTATTTTTTCTGTTTTTGTCTCTTATGTGAGACTAAACACTCTGGGAATTTTTCAGACGATGTTTGATCTCGACAGTAAACCCAACAAGAAGATTCACAGCATAAGTGGCGATGGGAATCCATAGTCTGACATTCATGTGACAGGGAAATACTGAGACACATAGTGTTCAAAAGTCTGGGATTGGTAAGAATATGTTTTTAAAAGAAGTCTCTTATGCTCGGTAAGGCTGCATTTATCGGATTAAAACTACAGTTAAAACAGTAAAATTAAGAAATATTATTACAATTTAAAATAAGTGTTTTCTATGTGAATATATTGTAAAATGCAATTTATTCCTGTGATGAAAAGCTGAATTTTCAGCATCATTACTCCAGTCTTCAGAGTCACATGATCCTTCAGAAATCATTCTAATATGCTGATTTACTGCTCGAGAAACATTTCTGATTATTATCAATGTTGAAAACAGTTGTTCTGCTTCATATTTTTGTGGAAACCCTGATTGATGTTATTTTTCAGGAATCTTTGATGAATAGAAAGTTCAAAAGAACAGCAGTTATTTAAAATAGAATGTTTTGTAACATTTAAATGTCTTTACGGTCATCCTTGCTGAACAAAAGAATATAACCAGACAAAAAGAAATGACTGGGCTTTCATATGAGGTCTATCTTTAACATTCAAGAAATCTTCAAGAAACACTTCTCTTTAAAGACGATAATGAAGCATTATTGAGAGGGCGGGAATGCAACGTCTCTATGTATGAAATAAAATATAATTCCAGCTATATGCCAACCTCATTCACACTTCCACTCAAAGTTGGGAAATCAATGGGTGACTGGAGCTGTTATTGATCGACCCTTAACATGATATTGGCTGATTTTCTCCCTCAGAAAGCGGACGACCATCTAAAAGCGTGTTGACATGGGAAAAACAGCTCGACACACAGTGTTTCTATGCATTAGGGCTGCACTATTAATCTAAACAAAACCATAATTGTGAAAATAAGGAAATTAAGACACCCATAAATATTTGTATTTTACAGATGCAATGTAAAATACAATTGTTATTATTATTATTATATTTTCTTAAATACTCTCTATGATTATTTTACAGCGAAATATCAAAATAGCAATTTTTCTTATTTTATTATTGTAGTTTTACTTAATATTATTAGTAGTAGCAGTTGTAGTATAGTATTAGCAGTAGTAGTAGTAGTAATAATAATAATAATAATAATAATAATAAAATATATTTTTTATTGATTCTTATTTAACATTAATTATTATTATTATTTTATAGACATGTTAATACAGTAGTCAACATTTGAAGTGAACCAAAACCTTTCATCAAAGTTGTCCTAAAACCTAAAACAAAAATAGGTTCTTGTCTTAGGACATTTTTGATCCACTTCAAATGTTGACTACTGCAAATATTCACCAAATTCTGGATTAATTGTGCAGCTCTACAAACAAGCACAATGATTCTTTTTAAATTGCATTTTAAAAATTGCAGTATTTAACAGAAAAATCACGATTAGATTTTTCCCCAAAACGTGCAGCCCTACTATGCATAATGGAATATCGTTTACTTAACAACAGGCGTCAAGCGTGGCTCATCCAATCAGATTTGAGCTCTTTAATACACACCCCCTGCTCGTCCAGTTTGAGGAGCTGCTCCGGGACTCTGGGTGAGCTGATGGCCAGTCGGAGGCACTGGATGTTCAGCTCGGGAACCACGTACTCCAGCACCTCCTTCAGCGGGAGACCGCGGGCCGTCCCGTGCCTCGCCGTGGAGGGCACAGCATCCTCCAGAATTGCCCCGCGCAGGGTAGTTAACTGGGGAAAGAGAGAGCAGCGCTGTTAGTACGCTGGACAGGAATTAAACATCACATGCATTAAACAGCATGGACATTTTCCTGCCTCGAACAATCAAAATCCCATGAAAAGGCAGTAGATTTTTACAAGTCTGGTCAATATATCAGTCCAATGTTTGACCTCAAGTACTAAATCCTGTCAAGTCTATGAGAAAACTCAATACTTAAAAAAAAAAAAATTCATAGATCCACTGGGATATTAAGTCATTGGCAATGAAATTCTCCCTCCCTGCAGGAGATTTGAGGGCACGCTATTTGTCTGAAAGGAAGAAATTGAGTCTCGACCCTTTTATCTGCACTTTCACTTATAAAGTAAAAGGCTTTTATGCTGAATGCTGATTTGAAGGACTAGCATCTCTTTAAATCTCATTCTGAAATTTTGATTCATGTGAGTGTCTAGGCTTCATAATTCAGTTTAATTGTGAATGAGTGCCATTAGAAGCTAAAGCTCAAAGCCTAAGGTTTAATGCACCGATGCGTTTGATAAGAGGGGGGAACTGATGCTGACAATTTCTGCATCTACTGTCCTCGAAAATAATAATAAGGAGAATATTTCACCTCATAAGAATGGAAAAAAGAAAATTATATTTTGCATAAAGAAAATGAAGCTCATTTTAGGTCTATTATGACTATTTTTCTTAAAATTTAATTTCATTAAAGCTCATCAATCCTAAATAAATAAATAATACATATTTATATAAATATTATAATTATAATATTATTTTATTATTTATACTGTATTTAGAAAATGAAGTTTATTTTAGGACCATTACTATTTTTGCATTTTGACATTATTTTCATGGCAATTAAGACCATCTTTCCAAACAATAAACAAACAAACAAACAAACATTTCACCTCATAAAACGGAAAACATTTTAATTATATTTTTATAAAGATAATTAAGTTTAATTTAGATCTATTAAGATTGCTTTCATAAAATAAAATGTCATTGAAGATTATCCATCCATCCTGAATGAATGAATGAATGAATGATCATTTAGAAAATGAAAATTTAGAAATTAAATTTAATTAATTAATTAATTAATTAATTAATTTAAATACAGTTATTAGCAACTGATTTCTATTAGTCCTCCTAAGGATGATATATTTATATTTTAATATAAATAATATCATTTTATATATTTTATAGCTTGTAAGTTTGAAAGGTGGAGAGGTTTACCGCCTAATAATAATGCTAAATATTAGCAGGTAAAACTTTAATTTAAATGTGGAACAGTTTCCATGTTCATTTATTCATTATATCTAAAACATTTTTACAATTTTATTGCAATTTGGGATGTCAATCAATTCATTTTAAAATGAATGAATTACATGATAGGCTGATCAAATTCAATCACAATTAATTATCAATGTTCATTAACATATTATTATTTGTTGAGTAATTCATCAAGTACCTGACTCGTCCTGAAGGTGACGCGGTAGTTATACTGCGCCGCATCCTTGTCTTTCCCATCGTCCAGCTTTTCTCTCCGTACACTGATGGCCACCGGACCCAAGTTCTCATCCACGCCGAAGTAGTTCTGGTGCTCTGAGGGTTAACAACAGGACAGATGTGAGGTCAGGTTCTAGAAGGACAGATAACACTTTCCAAGAATATCCTTCAGAGTGAGCGAGAGTGGGGCCATTCACAGCCGCCGTAGTGCTGCTTATCTGAGAGATATACTCATATCTATCTTAACCAACACCAGAGCTCTCTTTGACATGTAGACATGAGAACTGTGGCAACGTCTCCAAGATGCTTTGAGAAACCTACCTGCAAAGCTACAGTGCTGTTGAAAGTTTTAGGCACTTGTGTAAAAATGCTGAAAATGAGGATACTGATATTCTGACAGATATTCTTTATCAATTAACTTCTATTAACTCAATTAAATCAACATTTGGTGTGAGCATCCTTTGTGTTTAAAGCAGCTTTTGCCCTCGGTGCACTTGTGCAGAGTTTCTCAGGAGCTTTGCAGGGAGGTTTCTTGAAGCATCTTGGAGACGTTGCCACAGTTCTTCTGGATTGAGTCTGTCTCAGTTTGTTCTGTTTCTTCATGTCATTCCAGACAGATGATGATCAGATCAGATCTCAAACATCTCACTGGATTATTACAATTAATGTTTGGAAATGTAAACTGATATTTCCTACTGACATTCTACAGCAAAAGATAGAAATAACTGACTTGAAACCATTTTTTAGCTGCTGAAAATACTAGTGTTTTAATAATTCTGGCCACCACTGTAATGCTTTATACATTAATCAGCTATTCGCCTTCATATTTTGATGATTAAATGTACAAAATAAACAGAAATGATTCCTGTTTATCAATCCCCGAAATCACTTTTCCACAAAACTACTGCAATGAAAATTATATTTGTATAACTAAAAGGATGAATCTCAGTAAGTCAATCCAGGTCATATTTCACTCCACAAAAAGACATTTATATTTTGCATAAAGAAAATTACATTTATTTTAGAACCATTTATTAGTATTATCCATACCAAACAAAAATCAAATCAAACAAATAAATAATATTTGATAGTAAATTGGTTTTAAATAGTTTATAAATTATTTAAAATAAATTAAAATGATCATCTGTTCCAAACAAACAAATGTTTAAACAATATATGTAATTTGATAGTAACTTAATTGTAAATATTTTATAAATTATTTTAGATTTTGGAATAAAATATGACATGATTGAGATAGGCTTCATGATATTAATAAAATAAATAAACCATTTATTTTAGGATGAATGAATTTAGTTGGTAGTAACTTTTTAAATACTTATAAATGTACTTATAAAACTTATTTCACTTATTTAAATACTATAAATTATTTTCTTGTTTGATTTTAGAATCAAATGTGACATGATAACTTCCCCTTTCTAATTATCAGAAAATGGCTTCAGATATCTACGCATTTTGTCACAGCTTCACTTAATGATCTTATAAACAATAATAATTCTATTCCTCTAATAGAGAAAATCAAGCTTAACTTGATAACATGGTGCTTACTCCCGAACTCATTTCTAGGGAGAACAAATGTAATAAAAATGTATGTACTTCCCATATTTATTCCAGTCCATACCTAGTTATTTAGCAAAATAATTCATTTTTCAAAGATCTCAAACACCTGTCAAAGTTTATCTGGAATAATAAAAGTCAAATTTTCCAAATGAATGAAGCCAAAAGATAAGGGTGGGATAGCTCTGCCAAATCTTCAGTTTTATTATTGTGCAGCCCAGATAAAAAAATATGATCAGTTGGTGTAGTGAGAGGACCAATTCTGTTTGGTATAAGCCCCCCATTACCAATTAGAGTTTTGCCATTTGTTAAGAACTATTCAAAGCTAAAAAAGGTTTCGGAACATTTTACCATATCAAAACACTCTTCTTCGAGCCTGGAGGGATGTTAAGACACACCTCTCTTTCCTTGTCTACCCCACTTTCTTTAACCCTGATTTGCCTTTAACGTTGCAGAAGATTGGTCTTTCAGCATGGCTGAAACTGGGAATGCCTCAAATATCTTGTTTATTTTCTGAGGGCACCCTGAAGTCTTTCCAACAGATTGTAGAGCAATATAAAGTTCCAAATTCAACTGCGGCATTTTTTAAAACCAAAGATAGACAAAGGAGAGTTGAGAACCGAAACAACAGAGATTGAAGACCTTTTACTGAAGCCAATTTGTTTAAAGGGATTGACATCTTGTCTAGTAATTGCACTTCTGCCTTGCCGGGGCTGAAGGGTGTTTGGGAGAAGGATATTGATCAAACCATTGAAGATAGTGACTGGGCTATTGTATGTGATAATATGTACCCGAAATGTACTTCTCTTGAGCTCAACTTTAAATTTTTTTATAGGATATATCTTACACCGGCACGCGTATTAAGATGATGTTTATCAATGCCACCTGAAAAGCTCACTTATGATAAACATCAAAAATCAGACCAATTCTGGCTGATATGGTCTCCCCTTCGGGAATACATAAAAAAAGCTCTCTTGATGTACATACGAGACTGTTTTTATTTTCCTTTAATTCTTATTTAAAGACTGCTCTAAAACGGTGTGATCATTTTTTTTATTATTATTAATCATTTGTTTTTTCATTGCTTTTTTTCCATTCATTTTTACTTATTATTTTTAGGGTTTTGTACATTTTGTAACATGAATATATGATGTGATGCTGTTAATGTTACTTGATTCTGGGCAAATAAAAAAATAAAAAAAGTGACATGATAGGCTTTATAATGTTAAAATAAAACGCAAAACAATCTAAACATAAACAATCTAAACTAAACTAAAATTAAAAGCTTATTTTTGGGCCATTAAGATTTTTGCATTTGATTATTTTTATGAAAACTGATGGTCAAATGATCAAATGAACAAACAAACAAATAAACATTTAAAATGCATTATTTAATTTGAAAGTAACTTAAATGCTTTACAAATTATTTTCTCTTTTGATTTTGGAACAAAATATGATGTGCTCTTGATAGGCTTCATGATCTAAAATAAAAAAATAAAATAAAATAAAAAATTCAAATCAAATCAAATAATTATTTTAAACTGGTGCACTTATAATGGAGAAGAGTTAAGGTTAAAATATCCTTCTAGTCATCTGTCATGTCCACATGGCAATGATGGGGTCTGATCCAGAGCACATCTCCATGGATTTTCACACATTCTCACAGACACAATAGTGTCATATATGAAGCATAATCTCTGATTTCACTGCACCATAGGGGTCCATCAGAGATTAAAAACAGAAATAAAACCCGCCACAGATGAAGCTTAACCTCTTTCTTTTTGATATCCTTTTCACTAAGCCTCTTTAGAAACAAACATGCATTTGTACATCAAGTCGAAAACCTGAGGCCACAATTATGCAACATGATGAACAAAGTGTGCTAAAGCATGTCACAGAGAAGAGAAAAGCATTAAAATAAAAACAAACTTAGCAACAGGGATTGAGCAGCTCAGTTAGTGTGAATGAATTGAAAAGCAAACAACCTAATTTATAGTTACAGCAGCAGGCACGACCTGAACGATGGAGCAGATCTTCTCCTCAAAAAGCCCCTAATCCAACTCAAAGCCAGAAGTGAAGAACAACAAACACTCTCACCGGGACACTTCATCTCTTCCTCTCTAAACGACTCAAAGCTGCGATGAAGAGTAAAACAACACAACTACTGCCCTCTAAAATCCACTTTATCAGAACCCTGCTGGAAAATCCAGCTACAACCAGACTTTGATGAATCAGCATCTGGTTCTGACAAGGTAGACCAACTTGGTCAAGCTGGATTTGTGAGGATACCATAGTACTTTCATATATTGTAGTACTGAATGATTTCCTTGTTTAGATAAAGTATATTACGTTTACAGTTTGGGGTCAGTAAGAAATTAATATTTTTATTCATCAAGGACGCACAAAATTCTTTCTTTTCATCAAAGAATCTTTAAAAATGTTTTTATGGTTTCCATAGAAATATGAACTGTTTTCAACACTGATAATGAGCAGAAAATGTTTCTTGAGCTGCAAACCAGCATATTAGAATGATTTCTGAAGGATCATGTGACACTGGAGTAATGATGCTGAAAATTCAGCTTTGGTCACAGGAATAAATTATATTTTACAATATATACAAATAGAAAACATTCATTTTAAATTGCAATATATAAATATATATTTGTTTATTTTTTATTCTGTAATTTTGATCAAATAAATGCAGCCTTGGTGAGCAGAAGAGACTACTTTCAAAAACATTACCAACCCCAAACTTTTGAACAGTAGTGTACATGTATTGATTTAGCAGGTGTTTTTATCTAAAAAGGCTTATGAGTAAAACACAAATACAAGATATATAAAATGCTAATAGATGGTTTTACCATGGTACATGCCAAAACAACTAGGATTACCACAGTATCAAGTCCAAAATAAACAAACAAAAACAAAAAACCTATGGTCTGATGATATTTGTAATGATATTTATAACTTATTTACAACAATACTTTCAGTTGTTTCAGAAGTGGTCCGACCTGGTGGACCAGGAACAAACCGGCAAAATCAAAAACCATCATGACCACGTTAAACCGTATGAAATGCAACTATGACACATCAGTTTCCACCACCAATGGGAGGCATTGAGCCGAGTCGTGATTTTTACCAAAATGAAGTATAAAATAACATTCATGCATTCAGTAGGCATGTCACATCTTGCATCCCCGATCATGCAGCATCTTGGTCACGAACAGGGGAAAACGGGAGAGGAAGTTAATGGAATCAATGCTTCTCCCTAGGTGATAAAAACATCATGGAAAGTAAGGTGTGAAAGAGGATAGTGGCTCTTGGGAGAGACATGTTGACAGCTCTGTCCTTTCCACGTCCCTCTAGAGACCATGACGGGGTGATGATCAGCTATGAAAGGTTAAATGGACTCTGACTGTTAGTTTGAAGTCGAGAATGTCAGACTGTCAAAATAAAATCAGTTTCTGTATTAAATCATTTAAAACCGACATTTATCTTAAGGGTAAGTCATGCATTGCATGTATTAAAATTGAAGTTATGCATTTAAGTTTTGCATTCAATTCAATTCAAAGCAATGCATTCAAGTTATGCATTCAATTTTATTTCATTTAAATTTGTGTCGAAGTTATGCACTCAATTTAATTCACTGTAAAGTTATGCATTCAATTTATGCATTGTGTTTATTTCATTTTAAAGTTATGCATTCAATTTAATTCAATTTTATACATTAAAGCTATGCATTCAATTACAAATGAATTGTAATTGAAAAACAATTTTCAATTACATCCTATTTAAATCTGCCATTATTTACCATTATTTCAGTTATTCGTCGCTGCATAACCAGCATTAAACCTACATACATACCTACAACTGTAGCCTAAGAATAACTAAATAAATTCATATCTGTTTTGAATGAACTAATAGTTCACATGGCTAAATGGGTCAATTTTGATTTTCACATCGAAATAAATAGTTAAATGCACAAGACTAATCAGCGTCAAATATATCCCTACACAAATGAAGGAAATTGAGCTCTTCTGCTTGATAGGTCTTTGGCGACTCGGCACGGCGATGATTATCTATTTCCCAATAGAACGAGCTGGCTAACATGATTTATTGTCATTTGAGCTGAGCTGTAATTGGCTTATTCGCTATAGCTGGAAAGCCTGTGAATGTGCGCGACACAATCGCAGCTTTCACCCACAGGCTACGGCTCATTTATTCAGCGTAGTCAAAGGAAAGAAACAAATTTCTGCATGGCAAGAGTTGGAGCAGCTGCTTTCCAGAGCTTAGGAATGGGTAACACAATCTTGTCAGGACTATGCAGATGTGCAGACATGCAAAAAAAAAAGCAGACAGACGCTAACACCTTCTCAGTCAAACATGGACGACATTGTGCAATATACAGTAAGTTGAGGTATCATTTGCTTGTTCCATTCCCAGACACGCTGAGGTGTTTTAATGAAGAGTGGTGGGATTGCGGTGCGAGGAGAGGGTCCCGTCTCACGGCTCCTCGGAGGGGAACAGCTGCACCTAACCCGGTCTATTCTCACATGACAAATCACAGGCCAAAGACAGGAGAACATTCTCACACCACAACCCTTGGCACAAGTGTTTCTCCTTTCAAAATGTGTAACAAACACCATGCTTCTCAAAACCTACGGTCCCTAAATTATCAGACCGACATCCAAAGGAGAGAATACTTACAAGGCACGATTTTTAATAATTCAAACAGCAAAAAAAATTACATTTTAAATGTCTAATTAGTACTTTGTAGTCATTTTGCAAAGTTAACCCCCCAAAACTCTCCCTCATGTGGAACACAAAAGAAGATCATTTGAAGAACGTTGGTAATCAAACAGCTGACGATAGCCATTGACTTCCATAGTATTATTTTACATACCATGGAAGTCGATGGCTACCTTCAACTGTTCGGTTACCAGCATTCTTCAGAATATGTGACCCCCTCTGTGAAATCCAGGCTAAAAAGTCTCAAAATCTAATTATGAGATAACAAGCAAAGTTTGATTTTAACCATTAATTTCACTATGATTTAAATCTTACTCAGTCAATATTAAAGATATCAAGGTTACATTTTCACAGAATGTTTTTCACCTTATGAAGGATGATGAAGGAAAAAAAAAAAAGTCAATTTCTTTCAATTTGAGGTTTTCACAAAAATCAGTTCATTGAGCCCTCGTCTAGCAATTTCAATGATCCAAATAGTAATTAAACATCTAAAATGATCTTTATTTGTATGTTTTCTGAGAGGTCCACCTTTTTCTCTGCTCACTTCTTGACGACTGGTGCTTCCCCTCAGCACAAGTTTGGTATAGTTGTAATTCCAGCATTCCAGCTTTGTGAATATTCATAGCAAATTCTCGATGGCTGAACCAGTGAAATGTGATGTTCAAACCCATGCAGATGGAAACAAAATGATCGTGCTGACTGACACATTCGAAACATGCAAATAAAGACGCATCTCACAGACAGCGTGCGATTCCAATATACACATATACACAGAATTACAGTATTTCAAAATATCTGTCTTGGCGAGTATTCATGCAAACATAATCTGTTGTGTTTTAACTGAACGTCTGGGGAACTGTTGGGGAAAAACATCTGATGTGTAACATTACATTAGATCCTTGCATTACAGCAGGTCTTAATACAGGGGTGTCCAAACTCGGTCCTGGAAGGCCAGTGTCCTGCAGAGTTTACCTCCAACTTGCCTCAACACACCTGCCTGGAAGTTTCTACACTGTAAAAAAAAATTCCATACAATTTACGGTAAAAAACCGGCAGCTGTGGTTGCCGGAATTCTACCGTAAGAAAAAAAAAGGTAGCAACATTTTAGGTATTACGGTTTTAACTTAAATTTACAGTTAAATACCGTAATTTCATTAACTGACATAATGTTAATATACCAACCTATTGAAGTACTGAAATCTGTTTTGTACCTTTGAAATACACTGATAACCACCAAATGCAAGTGGTGATGAGAAAGTCACATGATGAACCAAAGCCCATCACAAGCAGCTTTTAAATAATAACATTCATTCACACAAACACTAAACAACATCATGGTGAGACTCATTAAACTGAAATATGCAATAAACATTAATTTAACAACATTAGATGTAACATACAACCCTAATAAACATAACTGATAAGAAAAAACTAAGAAGAAACTGTTATTTCAAAGAAAAAACATCAGGGAATTCTGGGAACGACAATTTACGTTTTTTTCCCTGTAAATTTTACATTCATTTCACTTCCAAAAACGGTATTTCATCGTAAAAATGTCTATTACCGTTTTTCACCATATATATTAGGGGAACTTAACGTTAACCATTTAACAGGTTTTTACTGTAGCATTTTCAATTTTTTACCGTTAAAATCACGGTCATTTTTTACAGTGTAGTATGCCTAATAAGACCTTGATTAGCTGGTTCAGGTGTGTTTGATTAGGGTTGGAGCTAAACTCTGCAGGACACCAGCACTCCAGGACTGAGTTTGGACGCCCCTGTCTTAATATATAGGCCATCTGTCTCATTAAAAGAAAAGAGGGAATCACTCGCTGGTCTTGACTGAACTGCTTTTGTAGTTTTAATAATCAGTTAATTTGTAATGAATACACTAAAGTGATTTTTACTTTTGATAAGCCTATTTGTTTTTCTTACTTAAATGCTTCTGTGTAGATGTGAGATGAAAGCACCATTTAATATGTTTTTTTTTCTTATATTATATTTGTTCAACTGTTTATTTACATCTTTGTTCTAATTTTTAATATTGTGATTATTAATATAGTAATATTATTAAGAAAAGAAGTGGAGGAAAAGATGAAACGTTGCTATGTGGTTTTGCTTTGAAACCTTCAGAAGACTAGCTCAGTAATTTTTTTGGTCAATTCCAACAAATCATACATCATTTTGAAGGTTTTTTTATGGAGATTGTGAAAATAAAAAGGACTAATTTTTGAAAATTTGCTCATTGTGACTAATTTTGCCAGCACAGGTCACATATCTTCTTTTTGTGCTCAACAGAAGAAAGAAACTCAAACAGGTTTGGAGCATTGGTACATTGAAGATACAAACCTATGAAAATACTTAGGGCCATATTTACTAAACAGGGCAAATTAGCGTGAGATCACAATCCCATAAAAGCACCGATGGGAGTAGAAATTTCTACGGTTGATCTGAAAGGGAAACTCCTACAAATGCATATAAGCCGCAAAATATCTGTCCATGCCAGAGTTACAAAAGCACAAACATATCCTTTGTGACATCAGTTAAAGAGAAAATATGTTTCAGAGGCATAGCAAGATTACAAACAATAACAATTTAGAATAGCATACACTGATGAATCATTCTGAACAGAACTAGGAATGAAAGGTCAATTTAGTTTTCATGTTGAGTTAAACAAACAAGAATCAGCTTTGTTTTTCAAGAAAAATGACAAGGCTTACCTCTCCCATAGAAGTATTTGTGGTAATAATACGCTCCGAGGTCGATGTGCTCGATGATGTACCGCTTGACCTTTTCACGGTGGATTGGCTGGCTTTCTCGTGGCACCTCCAGTACAGACACGCCAGCATTAGTACAGTGGGAGCTCAAGGAGGACTCGAATGAGCAGTTTTCTCCTGCAGCGCTGTAGTTGGCGTTGTTGGCCCTGGATAGAGATATCCTCCTCTCCCCTTCTCCACCAATCTCATTGCGAAAATGCGTGCAACTCAGCACCAATCCATTGCTCTTCCCATCCCCCTCATCTGCATCCAGGTTCTCCTTGGGATTGAGGTCTTCCCGACTTCCGAGTGGCGATTCGAACATGGATGCAGGTCCAGTTGTATTCCCAGCCACTTGTCCACCTCCTGGGACATGGTATTGGGAGGCAGCAGAAGCTCCGGTGGTGGTGTTCTTCCTCTGGCTGAGGCTTACGCGATTGGCTACTGCTTCGCTGATGTTAAAGAGGACGCTCTGGACGTCATAGTGAGCGAAGCACTTCTGGAAACTGAGCGGCCGGCGGTCGTCCTGCTCGGTTGAGAGCCGCAGACCGTCATTCTCGCTCTTAATAGTCCTCAGTTTCCTAAACAGCGATGTTTCGGATGATTCCGACTTGAGACGATGCATGAAGGACTTCTCTCTTTCTCGGCTGTAGAGGAGGGAGCTGTCCACGTAGTCGTAGCCGGAGATGCGGACGATCTCGCCGCGGGCTATTTGTGCAGCGGTCTGCAAGCTTGGGGAGAGGGTTGTGTCGTAGCGAAGGAGCTCTGGGAACCCAGCAGGCGGAGCACTGCGATGGTCCAAGCTGTCAATCCGATATCCTCGCAACATAGTAAAGAACCCATCGTTCCCAAGACCCTGGCGGTCAATCGAAGACGTGCTGCCGTACTCCCGATGCAACGAGGCGCCGGTGTTGGGGTTGACAGCGTTCTGGTCCATTATGTCCTCCGCATCAATGTCGCTGATGGTCACATCACTGTTACTCCGTTGGCGAATGGGATGGAGTCCCTTCAAAGGGGATCGACTCAAAAGGTCACTCAAGGAATATTTTGTATCCGAATAATCAGGCTCCAAAGGAGCTTCGCCCAAATCCGTGATCTCCACACTTTGGTCTGGCTGTCCGTTCTGAAAGGCCGTGATTACGGTCTCGTAGTTGGGTCCCCAACCCTCCTTTTTTGGGGGCCAGTCCGTCACCCTGGCCCGCACCCCCATTTTAGGCATAGCAGGTGTCCCGTTCGTCTTGCCACCCCCGTCCAGCTTGCCCTGCGTGTTGCCCGCAGGATGTCCCATACTCCCATTCAATGCTTTCAGCTTCCTGCTAAACAATTCCTCAGATGACTGCATGACGTTAGAGGAGGCCTCAAGCGACGGAAGGTTCGTTTTATCGTCGATACCCACGGCTCAAGCTCATATCCTGCTTGCAGCTGCTTGGGAAAGTGAGAACTCAAGTCTCCTTATTGATTACATTGTCATAGGTCACCCATTTGAGTCTCAACTAGTTTCAGAGTTGTCCTAGACGGAGTCAGCCCACATAAAGGGCCGCCCTTCACTCAAAGTCCATTTTTCTCCAGGAGTGACCAGTTTGATGAAAGACAGGCAGCATTTGGGTGTCACGGACGGCTGGAGCTTCAAGGAGCAGAAGGGGTCAGTTGAAACGGCTCTCCTTTCACAGAGCTCAGCTAATTTAGGACGACAGCTGGAGGAGAGCGATCTGTTGGGAGCAAGGAGAAAAACAAAAGCGCATTAAGGCATCTCGCAGAGAACGGCAGAATATATTTATTCGGATACTCTTCCAGGATTTCAGAGAGAACAGTGGGATGACTTTCTCACAACCTCCTTATAACCACTCAACAATGTAAGACTGTTAGATAAATGGCAGGGTGTGTATCGCACAACATGCCTGATGACTCCTTCAAGAAGGTCTTCTCACAAAGAGATCTTTCAGAAATATAAATGACTATTTCTGTTGCTTACTTTTATTGGCCAAGTAGGAGTTCAAATCAGTCTTGTTAGCCATAAACTTAAGGGAACATTCAGTGGTTTTCAAACTGGATTATGTATTAGGCAAGGAGAACTCAGCAAAATGTCTTTATTTTCATGCCACATTTATTCGCTCCCACAGAGTACTGGAGCCCCCAATTGCAATGCATTTATTACATGCACAACTATATGTATATACACACACACACACACACACACATATAGCCAAGGTTCCCAGTGGGGACTCCAGCATTTCAACTTCACCTTCTGTTCAGCTGTGCAGCTCACCGCTTGTGGGTTGGAAAGATGCCACTGATGACCTAAATGGGTTTTTCTTGTTCATGTATATTACACGGGTGCCACATTCATGCATCCTTATATATGTGCTATTCAGAATCATGTAACATGACCTGACATTGCTATCAGCCCACAAAAAAAAATCTGTTAAATCCATTATATAGCTTGACCTACAATGTAAACGCTGTGACCCTTTTTCTGAACAGAACCACTAATCTTCATTCCATGTTCACTACTTCTAAAAAAAAAAAAAAAAAAAACAAAAACAAACACAGGAGCAAGCAACAAAACATCCCGTCTTCACTGCATTCACCCTATCCCATGATTCAATTTCTGATGTACTGTTTATATTTGCAGGACAAACAACATCTGGAGGAGGAATGTGGGCCACAACAAGATAAGCTGTAATGTATATGCTGTTGTTTTAACACTAAATATAGTGATTACAAATATACACAAAACATTGGATATATAGGCCAATGCTGCATACTGTAATTTCATTATAATGATATTAGCAATATTGCAAGGGTTTGGTTAAAGCATTTTGATTAGTAACAAGCAAATTTTGAAATAACCAGCAAGTATTGAAAAAAAAAATAACATTCTCTTTTATCCAAAAACATATCAATTAATTTTTCTGACTTCTGACTGAAGTACAGGTTTGGCCCAAATTAACAGCTGGCATACATAAAACACAACCAAGACTGAAAAAAATTCATTAATAAAGGAGCCTTGGGCTGGCTGTAGTTTTTGGATAAAAGAGAATCTTGATTTTTTTTCCCCAATATTTTTTTTTTTTATTAAAAATAATCATTTTATTATTAATGTAGATTAATCAAATATTTGCATAAATCCCTATATTTGTGACCCTGCAGTGCTGAGCAATAAATAAATAAATAAACAAAAGAAACCCAACAACAACAGCTGAAACCAGCCTAAGCTGGTTGGCTGGTTTTAGCTGGTCTTCCAGGCTGGTTTGTAGTCTGGTTTTAGAGGGGTTTAGACCACTTCTTTAGCTGGTCAGGCTGGTCTTCGCTGGTTTCAGCATTTTTTTTGTTTTGTTTTTTTCCACAGGAAAGAACACAAATTAATTCACAGAAATTTAGCAGAATAGACAAAAATGTCTTTAGAAATCAAAATATTGTTTTTTTCCATATAATTTAACAAAAGCCTATCATAGCTACAGAAAACCACTTTGCAAACCTTAATGGCATCCTTTGACTGGGTTCATCTTTAAGAAAAATCATGGTATCACATGGTACTTTGAAGAATGACCATGGTGCATGTTCAAAAACAGGCTAATACTACAATACAGTTTTCTGATTCCATTGGTTTATTGGCATTGACTTTTCCTAGAATGCTTCCCCTTGGACTGTCCTTCACGACGGTACGAGTGAGCAAGATTTTGGATCCCAGTGCTATTGCCTAACTAACTGTTTTCACATTGAAATGCAGCAGCAGCAAAAGTGCTTCCTGAAATAACTTCATTAAATGAGACAGGCTTTTCTGAAAGGATGAGCAAGGACAAAACAGAGGAGCTCCGATTACGTAATCCTTTTCACATCGACACAATCATTAAAAAAGACACACACACACACAGCAGGGTCACTGAGAAAAACCCTGTCCTCAAAACACTCAAGGACTATTGAACTGTGACTAAAAGTGTTTCCTTCAGTGTAATGAAACCGCTGAATTCCAACAGAAAGATTCTTCTCCAAAAGCTCTTTACAAATCTAAATGTCTAAATCCAAATGAAGTCTTAACAGAGCAGTTCATCCAAGCAAACCACATGCTAACTGCCAAAGAGTTCCAAAGGCTTTTTGTGAAGGCCTTGATGTTAAAACACTTGTCAACCTAACCCTAACCCAACACTTGTGAAATTTTAGTCATTTAGTAGATGTTTATATCCAAAGGACCCTAAAAATGAAAAACATTGCAAGCAATTCATCATACAAGAGATAATAATACACTATTGCAACAGCAGGTTTCAAGATTAAGCTAGAATAGTGCAGAAACTAGAGTAGAAGTAAAAATTACAGATGCAACAATATTAAAATTCTGTCCAACTATAAGCTGTCAATAATTTTAATGGTTGACATAATTATTACATTTTAATATTGTAGAAAAATGAATGAATGAATAATGTTAATTAACAATATGCTGTTAATTATCTTAATAACTGACACAAAAATTCATATTTTAATATTGTACCGAAATGAATTATTGGTATTGGTATGAATTAGGGATTAGGGATGCAGTGATATTAAAATGATCTCCAATAACAAAAAGCTTTTAATTATTATATTTATATAATCTAAAATATAATAATTATATTTTAATATTGTACAAAAATAATGAATGAATGAATGAATAAATAAATAAAATGTTAATTATTTACAACAGCTGTTAATTATTTTAATGGCTGACACTAAACGTTATATTTTAATATTGTAGAAAAATGAATGAATGAGATATATATATATATATATATATATTTTTTTTTTTTTTTTTTTTGCAACAACTGAGTTTAGCCATTACAACGTTATAAAATGTATAGTATGAAAAATTAATATTCATTTTGAGATTTGCTAAAGACTACATTTAACAGTTTTAAATTATTAGTGTTTTTAAAGATATGAATGTAAAGACAGGAGAAAAGGGCGTGCACAATTAAATATTTAATATTGGCTGCTAAATACACCGTGTGCATAATTATTAGGCACGTTGATATTCTGATCATATTTTTTTCCCAAGCACATTTTACCAATTCCAAACCACATCAATCTTAATAACTACTATTAATTTTGTATTTAATCATTTATGAGTGATATATAATTGTCCATGAAGGCTGGAAGTGAAAAACTCCTTATATTCAGGTGTGCAGAATTATTAGGCATGTTTCCTTTTACTGATAAAATGAGAGGTTTAACTCAGACTGAAATGTCAAAAATTATTAAATCCCCATGAGAAATATTCAAAACTAATGCAATACAGAAATTGCAAAGTTAAGGCATGATCATTGGACCGCAAAATGCTCACTGGGTCAGCGGGGTCAGAAAAAAAACAGGTGGAGAAGAAAAGACCCACGTTAACTGCAAAAGAATGAAGAATTAATGAGAAGAATTAGGTGCAAAACCATCAGGAAACATTTAGTCTCCAGCGCCAACATTTTCCAGAACTGCAACCTTCCTGGAGTCTCCAGAATTACAAGGTGTCAGGTTCTCAGAGACTTTGCTTGGATAAAAAAATCCTAAAAAATGACCCTCACTTAATAAGAATAAGATGCTGAAGTATTGTGAAATACATGAAGACTATTTATGGACAGATAAGTTGAGAGTGACTCTTGAAGGACCAGCATCACATCCTCTTGTACCACTGTTTGAAGAATTTGTCTTCCAGAATCCGGCAGAAAGTTTTAGGAGTTCATTTTTATTCCATCTCCTATCCCGACTAAAAATTAGCTCCTAAAACTTACTGCCAGATTCTGGAAGACAAATGCAAAAATGGTAAAAGAACAGAAGGTTTTTGTTTTGTTTTGTTTTTTATTAAAGCAAGACGTGTCTTCATCAGATCAGACGTTTAGAGGCTCGTTCCAACACAGAGAAACAGAGAGAGTAAAAGCTCTGGAAAGTGTAAACTCAAGCCCAGAATAAACATCTGCCACACACACAAACTAGACATCATGGTGGTCTCTATCTAGAACACAGACAATGATAAATGCTCTCCATCGTGTCTTTCTCTACAGGGGCCCCTGATTGCAGCGCAACTTCGTGGTCAGCAAAAATACATCATCCCTATGACCTCTGACCTGTGCAGGGTCTGTTTTCTGACTGGGCCTTCTGTGTGTGTGAAGGAAGCTAATGATGGGAGGTCTGACACACACACACACACACACACACACACACAAAGAGAGAGAGGTCTTTAACGAGAAAAGCTCAGCAGTCATTATCTTTGGTCAACCTCCAAGGCCAAAGAAATGAAATTGGGGAGGTGGAGGGGGAGGCTTCTGCGAGACTAATTATGGCGATGAACTCATTTTCTGTCGCTGGCTGGGCCGGTTTCGTGTCTTTGGTGCCGTTTCGCCAGGTCTTAAAATAATCTTTTGACATGGTGGCCTGATTAGAGGCTGCGAGAGTATTAATGTGCCATCACCAGGAGAAACCGCTGCTGTCAGCCATCTTTAAAATAATACGCCACTGTCATCTGCTTCAGACGAGATCGCTGGACCCTGAGGAAAATATTAGGAGCACACCGATTGACATGTCTAGCCTTATTTTGCCATCATATAATGTACATTTAAAGCTTAAGTTATTTTTAGTTTTATTTAAAATTGTATTCCTGTTCACTTAACCTTATGTTCATCAGTTTAATCTGCTTACTTAACCTTATTTCCATAAAACTATTTAAAATAAATCACATTGTAGATATTGTGGCATTATAGCAGAAAGTTGTGCATGGGCACAACTTACATTTTAAAATTTTTGGTTTTATTTTTTTATAATTTTTACTATTAATCTTTTTCTTTTTCATAAACAATTATTTATAATAAATCACATCATGGACATTGTGGCATCGTAGCAGTGAGTTGTGAATGGGCACAACTTTTATTTAAATTTTTTTCTTCATTTTACTTTAGAATTAATATTTTTACTACTAATCTTTTTCTTATTCCAACACAATTATTTATAATGAATCAACTGTAGATATTGTGGCATTGTAGCAGAAATTTGTGCATGGGCATAACTTTTATTGACCTTTTTTTGGTTTTATTTTTAATTGTAATTTTTACTATAAACCTTTTACTTAACCTTATTTCAAGACAATTATTTATAATAAATCACATCGTAGATATTGTGGCACAACAGCAGTGCATTCTGAATGGGCATAACTTTTATTTTAAAATAAAAAAAAATTATTATTAACTTTAATTTTTAATATCTTTTTCTTATTTGTACAATTATAATAAATCACACCGTAGATATCATGGCATCATAGCAGCGAGTTGTGCATGGGCACAACCTATTTTTCATTTTAATCTTATTATTTATAATGAATCATATATTGGTATTGTGGTATTGTAGCAGCGAGTTGTGAATGGGCAAAAAAATTAAGCTATAATTTTAATTTTTTATTTACTTTTTACTAATAATCTTTCACTTAACCTTATTTCCACACAATTATTTACAATAAATAACATAACAGGCATCGTAAAAGCAAGTTGTAGCTGTGCATGGACACAACCTTGATTATTTACTTTTTTACTAATAATCTTTTACTTAACCTTTTCCCACACAATTATTTATAAATCCCACATTGTGCCATCGTAGTGGCAAGTTGTGCATGGGCATAATAATAAAACGTTTTTATTATTGCAGTTGTTGTTTTTTTAAGATTGCTGATTTTCTATGGTTATGGATATGTTGGTCTACTATTAGAAAGGTTTGTGGGGGTTTGAGCTCATAAATATTTAATTTGAGTATTAAAAAAAATTGCACAAAAATACCATAAGATTTTTTATGCATTATACTTTTGAGTGCATTAAAGACGTGGAATATGCAGGGCAGAAAGCGCTGAATGCTGTGATTCTCTTGAGCACAGGGGTCAATGCAAACCTCCTCATCATCCAAACCGGCTCTGACAGGAGAGCTGTGCTGCAAAGTCAGGACACCGCAGAGAGTTTCAACATGCTGCTTCACCATTATACTGATAGCATAAGTGCAAACCTAACCTGAGATCATCTCCTGATTAAACCCTCACAACAACTCTAATACAGTGAGAAGTCAAATATTAGCACTCACATTTCATTTATTTCTGAGCTCAAACACCCACAAACCTTTCTAATAGTACAAAAGAATAAGCAAAAAGCACATAAAATCTCAAAATTTGAAAAAAACAAAAAAAAAACAATCATAAAACTAGATTTGACCATTTTCTAAAGAAAATGTGAGCATTTCTCCATACACAACTCTACACTCTCAGAAAAAAAGGTACAAAAGCTGTCACTGGGAAGGTACCCTTTCAAAAGGTAAACATTTCTACCTTTTTTTTTTTACCCCTAAACATTGCATTTTAGTACCCTAAGTGTACATATTAGTGCCTAATGGTAAACATTAGTACCTTCTGAAAATGTCCCACCCCAGTGACAGCTTACACTATTTAATAACATTATATATATATATATATATATATATATATATATATATATATATATATATATATATATATATATATATATATATATATATATATATATATATATATATCTTGAAAATTATCTTGAAAATACAAATGAAAAAACGCGGTCGTCTTATATTCGGGGTCTAGGCTTTGACATGTCAGTAATACACAACAACAACATGTGGCGCCAAAAACGCATAAAACGAGTGTGCCATGAAATATGTAATGTAATGCGTGTTGTAAAGATCGCAAGTGAAAACAAAAGAAAAAGAAAAGCTTACAGCAGCACGAGTCGTGACTGTTATGTTAACCTGATGGGAACAAACTTCCTCTGTAAGTGATTTTAAAACAGAAGACAGTACCCAGATTTGAAGACTACAATAAGATTTCACTACTACTGTGATAAAATTTTGGTAGGCTATGAGATGGATAGCCTAAATGTTATATAATTCAGATGGGCTACCTGTTATTTCAATGGTATATCAAAAAGTGTATATTTTTCAATGTCATTGTTAGTACATTTTACCAGTATTTACCATACTTTCAAAACAAAAATTAAAATAGGAAAAATATGCAATTTGAAAATAATTTAAGAAAAATGTTTTACAGAGAAAGAGAGAAAAAAAAAAAAAACAAGATTTAGATTTCAAAAAGCCTTTTTCCAAAAGGTACATCTGGAAAAAGGGGGGTCGTCTTATATTCAGGACAATACGGTATATATATATACACACACACACAAAGTTAAGTATTTTATGTCACGTCTTTTTTATTATATATTAAGTTTTTAATTTTAGTTATTCTGTTATGTGCTTTTTAAAAAAAAATTTAAATTATATAATTTGCGTGCGTGTACATTTAATTTCTTTAAATTTTAATTTAGTCATTTTAGTATACTTCAACTTACTTTCAGTATTTCAACAAACTAATTTTATTCAGTTGCCAAGGCAAAATTTTTAAGTGCTTTATCAAATATTTGTATCTTATTTCATATTAGCTTCATTTCAATTAACAAAAACAAATTTTCCCATCTCTCATTTATTGTAAGTCTGTCAGATTTGATCACAACTTCACAAAACCAACAAGGAAGAAACAAAAACCATAAAACCAACAACACTTGTGGAGTGAAGAAATCAAGGAACAAAAAGAAAATCAGTCCTTTATTGTGCCAATGCATTTCGGCCTTCATCAAGACTAAAAAAGCCCTATAGTCAGATATTAAAAAAAAAATAATAATAAAATAAAATGTAAGCAATAGCAAGCTCTCTTCAATAAGCTTGCATGTGAATAGCACAAACAGCAAGTTATGTAGCAAAGCTTAATGCTTAGCATTTGGACAATAATAGCAACTAATAGCAATGTCTGCAATAACAAGTGGCTGGCAAGAAGCAGTCAGTTGAGTTAAAATAACAGTCCATAACCAGACACCTTACGCACTAAACGGCTTTCATAAATAATGAATGGCTAAATGCCAAAATGAGGTAATGAACCTATTCAGAGACTTTCCTTTTCAAACTCAGCTAACATGTATGTCCTTTATCCAACAATGTTTATTTGTGCTCATTCAGGTTAAATAAAGACCTCGCAGTCTATTATCTGAGAACACAAAACAACACACACAAGCAATTCACACCTCGCTCAAGTTCACACTTCAGACTACTTCTCTGCTTTCAATCAAACTTCAAGAGCCGTTGTTTTAACCTTGAGGTGATTCGGATGGCGATTATTAAATTCCTCACTTTGTGGTCCAAACGAGAAACAAGAGACGGTAACCAGACCCTGGCATCTCCGGTTCCACAAACACTCGTATTTCTGCTTCAGCAGAGCAGGTCACAGCCTCGAAGGAGCAGAAAAGACTGAAGGTGAGATGAGGAAAAATTCCTGCTTTGCTCTGATTATTTGTAGCGCTGCACAGTTTTGTGATTATATCTCAATATGGCAATAAATAAATGAATAAAATATGGCGATAAATTAATAAATATTTTTATTTAGTGATAGTATCTATTATTATTATTTTATATTTAGAAATATTTTTTATATTTTTAGCACAAAAACTTTATATGAATTATCATATCATCATTACTTTTAGTTCTTAATCATATTATAATTATTATTTTTTAATATTTGTATTTAGTAATAATAATTATTTATTTAGTACTAAAACGTATTAAGAATCATTAATAACAATAACAAGAATCATCATCATAATTCTTCATTCGTATTACTATTGTTATTAGTATTATTTTTCATATTTATTTATAGTAGTAGCAATAATAATAATAATATTATTATTATTATTATTATTATTATTATTATTATTATTATTATTATTATTATTATTATTATTATTATTATATGTACAGTGGGGCAAAAAGTATTTAGTCAGCCACCAATTGTGCAAGTTCTCCCACTTAAAAAGATGAGAGAGGCCTGTAATTTTCATCATAGGTATACCTCAACTATCAAACTAACAAAAAAATCCAGAAAATCACATTGTAGGATTTTTAAATAATTAACTGGTAAATTCCTCGGTAAAATAAGTATTTGGTCACCTACAAACAAGCAAGATTTCTGGCTCTCACAGACCTGTAACTTCTTCTTTAAGAGGCTCCTCTGTCCTCCACTCGTTACCTGTATTAATGGCATCTGTTTGAACTCGTTATCAGTATAAAAGACACCTGTCCACAACCTCAAACAGTCCAACTCCAAACTCCACCATGGCTAAGACCAAAGAGCTGTCAAAGGACACCAGAAACAAAATTGTAGACCTGCACCAGGCTGGGAAGACTGAATCTGCAATAGGTAAGCAGCTTGGTGTGAAGAAATCAACTGTGGGAGCAATTATTAGAAAATGGAAGACATACAAGACCACTGATAATCTCCCTCGATCTGGGGCTCCACGCAAGATCTCACCCCGTGGGGTCAAAATGATCACAAGAACTGTGAGCAAAAATCCCAGAACCACACGGGGACCTAGTGAATGACCTGCAGAGAGCTGGGACCAAAGTAACAAAGGCTACCATCAGTAACACACTGCGCCGCCAGGGACTCAAATCCTGCAGTGCCAGACGTGTCCCCTGCTTAAGCCAGTACATGTCCGGCCCGTCTGAAGTTTGCTAGAGAGCATTTGGATGATCCAGAAGAGGATTGGGAGAATGTCATATGGTCAGATGAAACCAAAATAGAACTTTTGGTAAAAACTCAACTTGTCGTGTTTGGAGGAGAAAGAATGCTGAGTTGCATCCAAAGAACACCATACCTACTGTGAAGCATGGGGTGGAAACATCATGCTTTGGGGCTGTTTTTCTGCAAAGGGACCAGGACGACTGATCCGTAAACGAAAGAATGAATGGGGCCATGTATCGTGAGATTTTGAGTGAAAACCTCCTTCCATCAGCAAGGGCATTGAAGATGAAACGTGGCTGGGTCTTTCAGCATGACAATGATCCCAAACACACCGCCCGGCAACGAAGGAGTGGCCGTGAAGAAGCATTTCAAGGTCCTGGAGTGGCCCAGCCAGTCTCCAGATCTCAACCCCATCGAAAATCTTTGGAGGAGTTGAAAGTCCGTGTTGCCCAGCGACAGCCCCAAAACATTACTGCTCTAGAGGAGATCTGCATGGAGGAATGGCCCAAAATACCAGCAACAGTGTGTGAAAACCTTGTGAAGACTTACAGAAAACGTTTGACCTCTGTCATTGCCAACAAAGGGTATATAACAAAGTATTGAGATGAAATTTTGTTATTGACCAAATACTTATTTTCCACCATAATTTGCAAATAAATTCTTTAAAAATCCTACAATGTGATTTTCTGGATTTTATTTTCTCATTTTGTCTCTCATAGTTGAGGTATACCCATGATGAAAATTACAGGCCTCTCATCTTTTTAAGTGGGAGAACTTGCACAATTGGTGGCTGACTAAATACGTTTTTGCCCCACTGTATTTAGTAATAATAACAATAACAACAACAATTATTATTATTATTTTGTTAATATTTAATACTAATTAAGAATCATCATCATCATCACTATTCTTAATTCCTCTTATTACTATATTAACATTTTTAATTAGAAATAATAATTATCATTATTATTATTATATTTTATAATAATATTAGTTTTAAATGTAGTTTCATAAATCAGAATAATAATCATTATTACTACTACTACTGCAAAATAAAAATATAAAAGGACTAAAAACTAATTAAGAAATATTATTGTTGTAAAAAAGAATGAGTAATTCAGAAAACGCCAACTGTAAAATTACAATAATAAAACATTTTCAAACAATAAACCATGAAATGTTTATTTAATTTAAAAGATTGAAGGCGAGCTGAAAACGGGCCAAATCTTGTAAACAAAACTCAAGCACTTAAACTGTCAGGCCAGTTAACATGTGCCTTTTATCCTCAGAGGTTCATTAATAGGTCCTGGGAACAGATTCTCTCCTACTGACGGAGCTATTCTAAGGGTGTGTGTTTGTTTGGGGCGAAGGCCAAGTTGGCCGATGCAGTCCTCCTGAACACAGATCCAGCGGCCCCCAAAACACACCCTTCCTTTTATCTGCAGCTCATAACTCAGGCCTCGACGGGGAGGCCTCCACCACAAGCTGACACTCAAATTAGCACCAGCGTGCCGCTCAGGACGTTAGAAGTCTATAAGCTCCTCTGTAATAAGACGGGCCCCTCCGTCAGACGGGCCCTTTGAGGCCTGCGTCGAGCCCCGCTGGGAATTTAATAGCCAGGTTTTGTGGGGAATCACACCCTTCGCTCATCAACAGTTGGTGGCTGAAAGAGTTGCAGAGAGAAATTTTCATTTTGAGCGACAAGACCGACACGCCTCAGACGATCAAAGAGACGCTGATAACAAGTCCGAGACAGAATAAAGAAACTGAGCAGGAAATAAAAGACTGGAGTGCAGAGATACACCACATTCAGTCAGAGAAAAGGAAAATGTCAATGGAAACTGTTACTTTAAAATAGAGCCACACAATTTGGGGAAAAACGTAATTGTGATTTTTTCAGAACAATTGTGATAGCTATTTAAAATGTGATTAAAAAAAAAATAATAATAATCAGGTTTGCTGTGCTTGTTTGTAGGTCTGCACAATTTCGCCAAAATTTTGTGGTTAATAAAATAATTTAAAAAAAAATAATTATAATACTACTACTTATTATTAGTCATTGATAAATTAATAAATAATACTTTTAATAACTAAAATAATAATGTATAATATTATTATACTTTATATTTAATTATTTATTATTGCTATTATTAAATAAAATAAAAAATAACTGGAAACTACTGTAATATTTTGCTGCAAAATTGCTAAATAGAATATTTCACAACATAATTATTATTAGACATTGATAAATTTATTTTTTAATAATTAAAATATGTATTTTACTTTTCATATTTTTAAGTATTAATTTATTATTGTTATTATTAATATTACATAAAAACTAAAATAACTACAAACTACTGTAATATTTTGCAGTAAAATGACAAAATGTAATATTTCAAAATATAACAACAACAACAATAATAATTTTACAATACAACTTTACAATTTATGGCAGAGTCTAATTTAAAATGACCTTTTATTTTTTTATCAACACCACAGTGAAATAAATACATTGAAGTACTAAAATACCTAAAACTAAGTAAATTAAAAGCTACAATAAATCAATGATATAGAAATATTATTATAAAAACACTAAAAATGAAAGAGCGCTTAAATGACTAAAACTTCAACTAAAATGAAAATGAAAACCAAAAATCTAAAAGCTAAATCAATGCATTAATAAATTCTAAATTATGTAAATATTATCATAAACATTGATTCTTACCCTAAAATAACTCTCAAAACGTGTACACTGAAAAAAATTGGTGTAGAAACAATTTTCACTCATAAAACGCTAATTACAAAGAAAAGGCAATTAACACATTACATTAAACATGAAATTTTGAAGTAGAAAGACTGCAATGGTATATTTTTGTTAAACATTCTCCGATAATCTTTTTTATTTACTTCGAAAATATTTTTACAGTGTATTTCAGGATAGTCCAGCCAATACCCATTTGCAGTGTAGTGTTTCCTTCAAATCAATTAAACCAGATGTTTTACTATTCAGGTAAACAGCTATAAACGTCAACAGTTTAACTAACCTGCCAAGCAAGATTCACTTCAAACCATTGCTCTGCCAAGACAGTACCTGACCTGCAAGATCAAAAACTGTAGAAGCCCACACTAATTCCCACTAATATCAAAGAATGCAAAATCTACTGTTGCGTTATCAATTGAGTTCAGGCACTTTTCCCAACACATCGACAGCTTGTGCAACCAGAAGCATGTTAAAAAAGACTTGTGATAAGGACAAAGAGAACTTCGGAAGTTTTAGAGCCAAAGTCGATCGTTCATGTCACAGGTTTGCCCTGGAGCAGCTGGAACGCTCCCCTCTCAAATCCCCAGATCCGTCCCTCCACAGAAAATAGAAATGGGCTGTTAGCAGAGCCATCTATCCTCGGTCCAAATGAAATTGCTGGCCAGCAGCCCATATTAAAGCACCTGTCCCTGAAGACACGGCCCTTTTTCCTGGTGTATGTGACGGTCCTTCCAGGACACTTGTTGCTGCAGGAACCACATTTTTACAGCATGGAGCATCTACAAGAGAAGCCACTCTTAAATAGCAGACCATGTGATCAGCTAAGACAAAAAGAAGGAAAACCTTTTCCCCCATTCAGTGTGATTATACAACAACAACAACAACAACAACTATTATTCAAAATAAGTTTATTTATTATAATTTTATATATAAAAATTATATTAAAAAAAAAAAAAATATTGCAATAATACAATGGTACTATGGAATAAAAATGTGTATTTCATAAATATTATTATTATTATTATTATTATTCAAAATAATAGTTTACTTATTAACATTTTAATTATAAAACTATTTTTCTAATTATAAAAATTATGTAAAATATTGAACTGTAAAATAAAATTAGTATTTCATAATAATAATAATAACTATTATTGCTTAAAATATTTTTTATTAATTTAATAATTTTATTATTATTTACTTTTGTTTTATTATTAAATTATAAAATTGTATCAATCAATAAATAATTTTTATTGCAATAACGTTACTGCATTGTAAAATAAAACCATTCCATATCTTTATTATTATTATTATTATTAAATTGTTATCCATTTTTATTTCGATCATTTTTATTTTATATTTAAATTATAAAAATGCTATTAAAGAAATATTTTACTTTTGCAGTAATACTACTGTAAAATACAAAAAACAGACAATCATAATAACTACTATCATTATCAGCATTTATACAGAACAACAGATATAATAGCAATACTATGGCTGTATAAATTTCTTTACTTTCAAAAATTGAACTATAGAGCTTGGTGGAAAACCACTGAGAGACGTTTCTTTTGTTTATATCAGATTCACACACAATTCTCATGACAAATTTGTGAAGATTTGTCATGGCACTTGTAACTGCTGCACTCTCGATGGTCTGATTGCTTCTATTGTTCTCATTTGTACGTCGCTTTGGATAAAAGCGTCTGCTAAATGATTAAATGCAAATGTAAATGTAAGATGAATAGTGCATGTAGTGTTTTCAAACACACGTTATAAGGGACCCAAACTCACAGCGCTTGCAGAGATGGAGTCAGAAATGGGCGAGATCAGCATGTGGATCATACTTCAGGGTGGAAAATACAGAAATCCGTGTAAATTGGGGAAAAAACATCCTGCACAAGGACATGAGAAGTCGTTACAAAAATATGTGGTGTGTGTTGTTATTTGTTGTTGTATGTTGTGGGGCTGTTTACTGCAAATAAAACAGGTGGCAGATCTGTGGAAAAACACAGGATCTGGAGAAACTGAAGAGGCTTGAGTTCATTCAATTTGCATATTCCAACAGAGTAAGTTATGTCTCAATTGTGCCAAGCTTTGAAGCCAGAAGAGATCAAGACAGAGTGCATGAACTGGCTTTTGACCCCCATGATGCATTAGCACATCTAACAAGCCTGTATTCAATGTAATGGTGAGCAAAGCAAGGAGAGAGAGAATAATGTTTGAACTCTTGATTAAAATAAAATGCTTTACAATCCTCACTTCTGCATACTAGGTTTAAGTGCGTACTTGATGCATGTTTCTGTAGTAACTAAACACACATCCTGAAATTAAGAATCTCCACTGAATTTCTGAAAACATGAATCTTTGAGGTAATATCAGCCATATGTAACATGTTAAGCTACTCAAGTGTATGGCACTGCTGACAGCATAAAACTAAAAAATAAATAAATAAAATAAAAAAAGAGAATACCCTTGAAAATTAAAAAAATTTATATATACAGGAATAAGATCACTGAAAAATAAATAAAAGAAAATAAAAATGCAATGCAATAAAAAAAATACAAAAAGAAAATAAATAAAAAATAAAATGCAATAAAAAAATAAATAAATAATATAAGCCTGTATATCTGTATATAGTAGATTGTGGAAATTAAATTAAAATAAAATAAATTATCAAAATAAAAATGTAATATCAGCCTTAAGTAAGTACTACTCAGTAGCTTTAAATAAACAATAATAAAAAATAAAAATAAAATAAAAAATAAATCTTTGAGGTAATATCATCTAAAAGTAACTATTATTCAGTAACAGCTACTCAGGTGCTCTGGTTTATGCACTGCTGACAATGTAAAACTCAAAAAAAGACAATACCCTTACAGAACAAGTACTGTGTAAGGTAGAAAATATGGATCAAATACTTGTCTAAGATGCACAAGACTTAAAGTCTGAATGACGTCTCTGTGGCTCTGAGGTTTAATCTGCATCCCATTTTGGTTGCGATTTGAAAATGTTTCCAAAAACACACAAATTAAATATATAATTTCCAAACCAAATAGATTTCAGAAGCACTCATGGCAAGAAAACAATATGAAAGTAGCGAGCGGGTCTCTTGATCTTGTACAGCTGGTGGATCGGAGTGTCTTGACTGAAGAGGCTCGTGTTTGTTCTTGGCCACTCTAAAGGAGAGATCTGATGGCTCCAGCTCCTCGGTGGGCCTCTTCCAAATCAACCATCTGTTGAGGCAGCGCTGGAAAAGCTCTCATACAGCGTGCCTGGCAGAGACGACGTGCCTCAGCAGGGCTACAACAATATACCACCAACACCGCACACCAGCCATTACTGGACCCACAAACCCACCGCCGGCCGTCCCTGAGAACGAGCGCGAGAAAGCACTTTACACAAAATAGGGTAGAAAAGACCTTCTTTTTTTCTCTTCTTCAGCAAACGGTCAGTGAAACAAGGTGCTGCTCATCCATCAGAAAACTGTCAAGAGCCCGAAATAAATATTACATGAGCTGGGTTTAGCAAATTTTACAACACTGTTATCAAGATTTTTCATATAGTACAAACAAACGAACAAACAAACAAACAAACAAATAAATAAAAAGTAAAAAAAAAGAAAAAAATAATAAAATAAAACTATTAAAATAAAAACTGCATTAAAACATTTATGGTATTAAAAAATAAACAATGTAAAAAATAAAATTAAACGTAACATAAAAATTTAATAAAATTAGCATAAAGTAAAAAATACTTTGTCAAAATAATCTTATTCAAAATAAATTATGTAAAAAATTATAAAATAAAAATGAATTAAATTAGCATTAAATACACATTTAATAATTTTTTTAAAATCACTTGAGTTAAATTTATCTTAATAAAAATAATCAATCTTTTTTTTTTAAATTAGAACAAAAATTTAAAAGTAAAATAAATTGGCATAAAAAAACTTTTAAAATATTATTTAAATCCAAAGATTAAGTTAAATTCATCTTATTAAAAAAATTAATAAAAATGAAAAAATAATGGCATTACATAAAATATTTTTTTAGGGTGGGGGTAGCTATATTGGGACTAAATGTTGGTATCTAGTTACTGATAAACTGGTTTCTCATAAATTAAGTGAATTTTTTTTTTATTAAAATATTAATAAATAAAAACATGTAAAAAAATTAAATTATTGATTGAAACATTTGTAAGAGGCCATTTTGAAAATTATAATTAATTGAGTGGTTGACTGTTTTTTTTCTAGGCTTGATTGTGTTTATGGGGTGCAGTCAAACATGTGTTAATGCTTCGTTTAAAAAAAACAAAAAAAAAAAACATTATTTTTAATTTTCATATAATTTACCTTTATTCTACACAGCTTTGTCCCTTCTCTGATAAACGCTCCGATTATTTCCTGGTTTTATGAAGCCCCTCCCTCAGAAATACGTGATGGGCTCTGATTGGTTAGCTGGTCCATTGTGTTGTGATTGGGTAAACCGCCCAGTGTGCGTCTAAATGTCCCGCCCCTCACCTCAGCAGCATGTGCTCCGGTTGTATTGTAAACAATGGCGTCATCTATATTGCTTATCAATGTGAGCCCGATTGAGACCCAGAGGATATTAGTGAATAGGATCGCGCAGAACCTGTGCAAGCACGGCTCTTAATGGTATGTTTGTTTGTTGTCTCAGACTTTTAGATACGCTGTTATTTGTAAATGCCACTGCTTCTGTTAGCTTTTATATACAGTTTTATCCTGATTAAAGCTTTAATACAGCACGGCAACTGCACGCATGTCCATATATAACACTTCTCATAGCTATTGTCGTAACTTTGCAGATATGGTTTATGCTCAAACAGCTACATTACACATTAACTAACATTAAAAAAGTGAAATCGCATTCAACCACCCCTTTAAAAACTTGCTAAACAGTTCACTACACCTAACTGAACAAAGTCAACAGATTCTCCATAAAACCATTACATTTGTGCCTCATGCTTTATAAAAAAAATAAATAAATAAAGAAACTGTGCCAGAAAAAGCTGTGAAAAGCGTGGTGTAAGCACAGGGCTTGGAGAGGCACTGACCTATCAGAGAGGACATCAGAGCTGTGAGAGTGTTAATGTGAATGCATTCAATCACAGGGGTCACGACGGGACGTGTTTTCTCACCCCATCTACAGCATCTCAAGTCAGATGAAGTGCACTTTGTCACGTCACAGTGAAATAACGTCTACTGAGAGCAAAAGCTTTGAGACAGCTTCACAAAAACCCCAAAAATAAAGCATCATTACATGAATGAAGACATCAACCTACTAACATTAGCACTTACTTGCGCAGAACTTGCTTGCATGTCACATTTTCTTTGGAAAATATAAAAAAAAAAAAAAAAACAAAAATACTTTCAGTACAATATTTCCCTACCTGCTTCACAATGCAATTGGGATTAATGGGGACATTTACCTCAGTCTCGAGAGTAAAGATTTTGTAAGCTAGTTAGTGAGCTAAATGTGACTAACAGATATTACCATACTTCCCTAGCTGATTCATCACAATACATTAAGACAAATGTAAAGACCATATATTACAAGTTTAAGGGTAAATATGTAAATGAGGCATTATCGAATTAAACATGCACTAACTTGCATACATTTCCAAAAATCACCATACTGAATAAAGCCAGGTTAAAAATACTTGATTCATTTTTATTGACATTTACTTTATGTATTTATTTATTTTTATTTATTTATTTATTTATTTATTTATATGTATATCACCATTTTAAATGCTATATAAATCAGGCTAATTATATATAAAAAAATAAATAAAATAAAAACCTTCAGAATATAGATATTAAGTTTGGTGTAAGCAAGCGCTGCTGAAGTGGAGAAAAAAATAATAATTTTGAGAAAACAGCCTTTCAAATATATAAGTGAAATAGATGAAATAGATGAAGTGTGATAAAATGTCTATTTATACGTGTATTTAAAGAAGACACGTTATAGAAACCAATGAGCTCAAAATCGCAAAACTGACCAATGCATAAAAAAAACTATTGTTTTGCCTATAGTGTCTTGCCTTAACTAGTTTGTGTCCTTGAACAACTACACAGGTGAACCCTTGTCTGAAAAAATATACTTACAAAATATACACAACAAATTTTAGTACAATGAAGCATTCACAAATCACAGCAATTTGCAACAATGAAGCAGCAAGAGATTTTCATTGAGCTCAGCTTTATGCAAATAAGCAGTGACAACAACCAATAGAAATACAGATGCTACGAGTCGAGAAACGCCTACTAAATCGCTGTTAGTAAACATCACTTAAACCATCTACATGCCATTTAATTACTCCACAGCACAAACAGTCTTGCTTCACAAAAATCAGGACTTCAGCATTGCTGTTGGCTCCAACAGACAGGTTTAACAGTGACAAACAAGTTCAGTTCATTTGAGGATCATTTAACATACCTAAAATACTCCCCCAAAACAGCTCCTAAATCCACTTGTTGTACAACCCACATCCACTGCTTACCTTCAAATGCATCATTCTGGAAATACTGATCCAAAACAACTGGCTGGAACCCATGAGAAGACAACGAGAACGAGGAAAGGAGAAGGTGAAAGTTGAGGAGAAAGGGTTGGCAGGCTGGGGCTAGCCAGTTAGTGAAAACGCTCACAGCTGCCCCCCTAATCTGCGCCTCCCCGCCCCGCCACACAACCACCAACCGCTGCGCAGAACGGCCTCATTAGCATATGTAAAGAGCCGGCTCTAGACTGCGACATTCAACCTTACTGGGAAATAAAGGAGAATGACACAAAGACTAAAAAAAAACTCCATTGTTCCTCCACACGGTTCAATACGTGACCTTCTGGATGCCGAGAGATGGTTTTGGCGCTGGAGGAATCCATGTAGACATTTAGCTCTGCATTCATTCCGTACAAAAGACTTTATCGAACTGACAAAAATTCTGCATGGCAACTTTACATATGTTCCAGCATCTGTGCATTTCAACATCAAATCTGTAGGTGGCAACAGCAAACATCTGGAACCATCAATGCAGCAGTCTTTGATTCAGATGTGTGACTCAAGTGTGACTGCCGGATACTAGCTTCTTCTGGAAGATACTTTCAACTGACAGTTATTAACAGTTCATCTGTGGCGTAGTTGAGTTTGGTACAGTACACCTGATGTTTGTAGTGTTTGCTTCTTTACTGAGATACTTACATACTAACCAGGCCAATAAAATGTTTGATATCTGACAGCTTTCAGATTGATGATGATTAACTCTCTCGTGTCAGATACAGAAAACAACAGATAGAAGGAAAAAGAATGATGGATAAAAAGGGAAGAACGACAGACAGACAGAAAGACAGACAGACAGATGAACAACAGACAGACAGATAGAGATAGACGACAGACAGACAGATAGATGACAGACAGACAGACAGACAGATAGATAAACGACAGACAGACAGATAGATGACAGACAGACAGACAGACAGATAGAACAACAGACAGACAGACAGATAGATGAACGACAGACAGACGAACGATAGAACAACAGACAGACAGACAGATAGATGAACGACAGACAGATAGATGAACGACAGACAGACAGATATAGATGAAAGACAGAGACAGACGAACGAACGATATAACGACAGACAGACAGATGAACGACAGACAGACGAACGATAGAACGACAGACAGACAGACAGATAGATAGATAGATAGACGATAGAACGAACGACAGACAGACAGACAGACAGACGATAGAACGAACAACAGACAGACAGATAGATAGACGATAGAACGAACGACAGACAGACAGACAGACAGACGATAGAACGAACGACAGACAGACAGACAGACAGACAGACAGACAGACAGACAGACAGACAGACAGACAGACAGACAGACAGACAGACAGACAGACAGACAGACAGACAGACAGACAGACAGACAGACAGACAGACAGACAGACAGACAGACAGACAGACAGACAGACAGACAGACAGACAGACAGACAGACAGACAGACAGATAGATAGACAGATAGAACGACAGACAGATAGATAGATAGACAGATAGATAGCTGTGAATGTGTTGCAGTGGGTCTGGCAGCTCTCAGTGATCCTGCAGCAGTTACAGCGCTGCTGCTGAGTGTTTGTTGATGGTTGGCTGGTTACGCTCTGTGTTCAGCAGTGCAGTGAGCTCACAGCTGGCTTTACTTCCACTGCTCACAATCACGCTCACTGTGTGTGTGTGTGTGTGTGTGTGTGTGTGTGTGTGTGTGTGTGTGTGTGGAATAATCCGGTCACTCGACGACATCAGGACATTCATGTTCAGCTACACTCCCTCCCCCGTTCCTCCTCAGCATCAATGCAACTTAGAAAGAATCTAATAAAGGATTGCTTGAGTGGAAGGAAACGGTGGAGCTTAATTGCGCTGGATTCATTTGTGTAAGTGTGGCCTTCCTTCCAGGAGGTTTCACTTTGATCTGCTGCGCGGGGTGGAAGGGGTTCAGGACAACACGCCGGTTTGCTTCAATTTTGGGGGATGTTTGGGAGAAAGATGGACTAGTGACTGGCACTCCAGACCCACACACACTCCGTCTGGCCTCTCATGCACACTTCAACAGGAGGACCTGAAGGAGCGCAGCGTAATTCACATGACAGTGAGGCTTTTGAAATGTGATGGACACTTCAGATGCCGCACACACACACACACACACACACACTTCATACGCACTGAGAGCAGAGTGTGTTTGTGTGGATACACTAGCAGAAGCAGTGAGTAATTAGCAATGTTCTCTGTTCAGCAAAAATACACCAAAACATGCAGCATACAACAGAACACACTGTGCTTCCACAATGCAGTTTGTTTGACATTCCTTTTCAGAGTACTGAATAAAATCAAGGTAAATTCAATTATGATTTTTTTTGCTTCTTGACTCATTATTTCATCACTGTGAAAAGTTAGGACATTACACAAAATTGGATAAAAACAAACAAAAAAAATTATATTTGCATTTTAATAAATAAATGAATAAAATGTAAAAAATCATAAATATGAAAAAACAAGAAAATGAATTGAATATTAAATTAAATTAATACAAAATACATACATTAATACAAAATAATTTAGCATTTAAAAATAAATACACACATATACATATACATATATAGACACACACAGTATGTATATTATATATATATATATATATATATATATATATATATATATATATATATATATATATATATATATATATATATATATATATATATATATATATAAAATAATCTGGTTCTGCTTATTGGTTATCTGACACTCATCCAACAATAATAGATAGACAGATAGATAAAATGACCAACAGACAGAGAGACTGAACAATGGATAGAATTATAGATAGTAAATAATTTAATAAATATAAAGAATAATGCTTATGTTATCCGGCATTTAAACAAAAATAAACAATCCCAAATCTGTATTTCCAGGTATTGGCCATAAAAAGGCAATATTTATTGATTTCTACCAAATTACACAAGAAAATGTGGTAACAATGTAGTGTACTACCGTGTACGCATTTACCATTGCATATCGCATTCTGTTTCACATCCTTTTCTAAAACAGAGAAGGCAGTACACAGTACATAGTGGGCAGTATGCAGTTAGAAGTGTGCTTGCATTCCTTTCTAAACACAGCCAGACTCTCCAAAGCAAAAAGGAGGGCAGTCTGTACACAAACTCCAGTCCACAGTGAAACCTGTATCCCAAACGGATGCAACCCAATCCAACAAGTTTCCAGCAAAAATACTTCATCCAAACTAAAAGAAAGAAATACTGCTGCTGCACCAATGGGAACATGTTTCATATACCACAGAGTACACGAGCAAAACAGAAACCAATCCGTACTGTTGCTTAGCAGGGATTTATCACATTGTCTCATCGCACCTGCTCAGGACACGGTGTGACTCTGAAATGCAAATGCGGTCTGGTCATGAAGAACTTGTGTTTCAGAGGAGCGTTCTGGAGGTTTTTAGTGGGCGGCAGGGGAGCGTGTAAATAGGATAATGAAAATGACCTGGTGGATGAAAGAAAAACACAGGAACACTTCTGGGATTGTGATGAATGGCTGAGAGCAGATGTCATGTAGGGGCCCCTCAGAGGAACGTGCCTCATGTGGGCCACTTCACATACTGTATGTTCAACACCATAGAAAGTCACACGTCCGTTTCACCCGTCAGCTCTCCAACAACAAACACACTTACGGTAGCTTTACCAGCGGAAGAGAAACATCCATGTTAGTGAGTAGGCCTTTAGAAGATGCTTTAATTCAAATCAACTAAAATAGCAGTTTAAGTGTGCTAATCAGTGAAGCCATTAACACCTGTCTGTGTGTAAATACACAAACGCTTCCGAGTAGAAGTAGACAGACTGAACAGCAGCCAGTTAACCAGAAACATGGTAACAATTTGTCGGCCAACTTGTCCATTGTTGACCAGAACAAGGCCACTTGTTTGGCAGGGAGACGGGCAAAACAAGTCAGTGAATTCAGCTCTGAAAAACAGGGCTTAATCCAGTAATAAATAATATGGAAAAATGTCAAAAATGTTAAGCATGCGATGTTCACTGAGGTAAATATTTTTTAGAATACATAAAAACTAAACTAAAATAACTAAATTAAATTACTAAAATAAGTGACAAATTACTAAATAAATAAATTCAAGACTAAAATAACTATGAACTAAAGCAACCAAATAAAGTAAACCACTATAAAAACATAACTAAATAAAAAAAAACAACCAAGTTACTAAGTACTACTTAGCTAATTGACAGTTTACTAAATTAGCTAAAAAATAACTAATAAGAACTAACTAATTTACAAACAACTAAATCACCCCAAATAACTACCTAAAACAACTAACTAAATGACTTTTTTTTTTTTTAAGAACACTAAAATAACTAACCAACCGGACCAGTTTTTAATATATGAACCATTATTCACATCTGAAATAAAGATGTTGTTTAGATAAGCAGTGCTGTACGTTTAATATAATATCCACACACAAAGATCATACGCCTATATAATAGAATGAAATTAATTTCTCATATTATTCAAGAATCCATTGAGACTGATTCTTCAGACAGATTTGCTTACAGTGACCTGAGAGAACGTCCCACAGCAGCCGGTGAGTGTGTCGGGCATCCAGCGTGCTCAGGAGGTCTATTCATTGACGGTTTCGCTCTCAATCGTGCCATCCCTCCATCTGATGTCAGCTGTCAACTGTAAACACTCAGTCGCTCCCATCACCCCTCGCTAGTGCTATGGAGAGGGAACAAACACACGACTGACTCGATTGCTAGGCAACCCCAGCTTGATCCAGCCGTCCCCACTGACAGCATGTGTCTAATTTGCTTTCAAAAGCTGAAAAATTAAATATATCACATATGAGATGCAACTGCACCGAGATATGTTGTCTGCAACCCATTATACCTTGGTATTGTGAATTTATGAAACAGGATATTCAATGAGAAGAGCAGAACCTGGCGAGCGTCTGCACCATGACACAAAGACGTGACGCTCCGGCTCTGGCAGGCTTTGTTTAGTCACAGCAGACAGTGAGCAGACTGCTGGCACCACAGGACCAAACTGAGCCACTCAACCAAAACTCTTACACCAACGGACATCAGGAGACCGAGCATGAAGGTTTAACTGCTGCTTAAACAGACCTGATGGGATAAATCTCTCACATTCGATTCATATCGGCCATGCAATAATCCCAAACTGATGTTTACGTGAAAAACAACTGGCTAAAAGATCAACTGGTTGGTCTTAAAGGAAAAAGTTCACCCAAAAATGAAAATTTGCTGAAAGTGTGCTCACCCTAAGGCCATCAAAGATGTGGATGAGTTTGTTTCTTTATCAGACTTGGAGAAATGTAGCATTTCTCAGTATTTTAACATATCTGGTCCTGCTAGGGGTGTGCAATAAAGATAAAAAAGATATCTCGATAGTGATAATTAGACGATATTTTGAGTGTGTTATTGTGCTGATATCTTAATTAAGGACTACCGTGGACAGCTAACTCAAAGTTTTGGATATTTTTCATATTCTGTGTGGTGGTCAGTTCACAGCAGTGATAGAAATAAACTTTAATTTAACTTAACAAGTTTAAATTGATTTTTACCTTTTATGGGCATTTTTACTTTTATAAAGCCTTTTTTTTTCTAAAAGTGTGCATCACCTTTTGAGTCAAATTCTTACATTTATTCAGTCAATTAGAATAATAAGACATTTGGGCTGTTACCAACAAAAGAAATCAGTATCAACAAAATTCATCTTCGCAATGCAGAGGAAACACAGAAGCTGCATCTGAAGTGGAATAGATATATTTACCCACTGTTTAATGCAGCTCTGAGGGACATGGAATGCTTTAACCTGCAGTTAAAAATGGATAAATAATGTTTTGATACATAAAACGTTGAATACCGATATTTGAAATTATTTAAAAAATAAAAAGAATACTTTAAATGTGAAATTAAAACCACCAGTAGATGAATATCGGCAGCCGATATATCGGTGCATCCCTAGTCTTAAGACAATGCAAAGTCATTTCACAACTTGAAATATATATTTAATGGTGATGAATCTGTTATATAATGTTGCATTAAAGCTGCTTTAGAAAAATGAATTTAGACACGTAAGCTTCTCAAAGTTTTCTCACGTGTCTGGTGTGTTAACCGTAGCATCTGTACCTCTTTCAGCACGCTAAAACACTCTGAAAAGTTGCCTCTCTGAGCTTATCCACATTAAAGCACCACCACTAAAAACACTACAGCTAAGAGTCTAGATAAACCATTCTAGATAAGATACGAGGGGCAAAATGAGGACTGTGATTTCTCCGGCTCACTGTGAGCTCCACAGCTGAGCTAGAGCGTGACACTCCTGGGTCTAAAATTAGCCCATGAAAAATAAATGAACAGATCGGGAGGTGATTTCTATAGATTTTGTGTTCTGAGAGCAGCACTGGCAGCTGACGGGCACAGTGACGGGGTGTGGGCACGGGTACAAGAGGAAGGAAAACACTCACCATCAGTTCCATTACCTGTCTACAACAAACACCGACAAACTGAGAGATGAGGAAAGAGCTAAAAGCACAGAGGGAGGTTTTGTTGCCTTTGCCCAGAAGCAGGAAAAGCCATGAAAGAGACTGTGACGTTACCATTAGGGAGGGGAATCAGTTCACTGAAACTGGAGAAGTGACAGCAATGATTGATCATCAAAACACATTAAGTGTATGACCCTCACACATTTCACATGAACATAGATCACTAGATATCAAAGTTCAGGAAAAAAAATGCGCAACAAATG
The DNA here is from genome assembly GCF_012432095.1 of Onychostoma macrolepis. Taxonomy (NCBI): domain Eukaryota; kingdom Metazoa; phylum Chordata; class Actinopteri; order Cypriniformes; family Cyprinidae; genus Onychostoma; species Onychostoma macrolepis. The sequence continues at coordinate 29,467,721 of NC_081167.1, read as the reverse complement.
TGGCAAAATATGCTTATGTTTAAGTCTGAGATTCATTGCAAAGAATCAGTTCTTACCACAAGGTTACATTGTATGTTTGTTGTTGAATACAGAACAACAAGGAAACTGTCTGTTTACTGACTTTGTATTATATTTTGGTGTGGTTATTAGTTATTTTTCAAAAGAACCAAAATGTGCTTACAATTGAATCCGATACACATTTAAAAGAACTGGTCCATAAGAGTCATTTAAAACCAGTCTGGACCACAAAACCAGTCTTAAGTGTCTTTTTTTTCAAAATTGAGATTTATACATCATATGAAAGCTGAATAAATAAGATTTACATTGATGTACAATTTGTTAGGATCTGACAATATTTGGCCGAGATACAACTATTTGAAAATCTGGAATCTGAGGGTGCAAAAAAATCAAAATATTGAGAAAATCGCCTTTAAAGTTGTCCAAATGAATTCTTAGCAATGCATATTACTAATCAAAAAAGACGTTTTGATATATTTACAGTAGTAAATTTACTAAATATCTGGAATATGATCTTTACTTAATATACAGGTGCTGGTCATATAATTAGAATATCATCAAAAAGTTGATTGCATTAATTCCATTCAAAAAGTGAAACTTGTATATTATATTTATTCATTACACACAGACTGATATATTTCAAACGTTTATTTCTTTTCATTTTGATGATTATAACTGACAACTAAGGAAAATCCCAAATTCAGTATCTCAGAAAATTAGAATATTACTTAAGACCAATACAAAGAAAGGATTTTTAGAAATCTTGGCCAACTGAAAAGTATGAACATGAAAAGTATGAGCATGTACAGCACTCAATACTTAGTTGGGGCTCCTTTTGCCTGAATTACTGCAGCAATGCGGCGTGGCATGGAGTCGATCAGTCTGTGGCACTGCTCAGGTGTTATGAGAGCCCAGGTTGCTCTGATAGTGGCCTTCAGCTCTTCTGCATTGTTGGGTCTGGCATATCGCATCTTCCTCTTCACAATACCCCATAGATTTTCTATGGGGTTAAGGTCAGCGAGTTTGCTGGCCAATTAAGAACAGGGATACCATGGTCCTTAAACCAGATACTGGTTGCTTTGGCACTGTGTGCAGTTGCCAAGTCCTGTTGGAAAATGAAATCTGCATCTCCATAAAGTTGGTCAGCAGCAGGAAGCATGAAGGGCTCTAAAACTTCCTGGTATACGGCTGTGTTGACCTTGGACCTCAGAAAACACAGTGGACTAACACCAGCAGATGACATGTCACCCCAAACCATCACTGACTGTGGAAACTTTACACTGGACTTCAAGCAACATGGATTCTGTGCCTCTCCACTTATCCTCCAGACTCTGGGACCTTGATTTCCAAATGAAATGCAAAATTTACTTTCATCTGAAAAGAGGACTTTGGACCACTGAGCAACAGTCCAGTTCTTTTTCTCCACAGCCCAGGTAAGATGCTTCTGACGTTGTCTCTGGTTCAGAAGTGGCTTGGTAGCCCTTTTCCTGAAGACGTCTGAGCGTGGTGACTCTTGATGCACTGACTCCAGCTTCAGTTCTCTCCTTGTGAAGCTCTCACAAGTGATTGAATCGGCTTTGCTTGACAGTATTCTCAAGCTTGCGGTCATCCCTGTTGCTTGTGCACCTTTTCCTACCCAAATTATTCCTTCCAGTCAACTTTGCATTTAATATGCTTTGATACAGCACTCTGTAAACAGCCACACCTTTCAGTAATGACCCTCTGTGACTTACCATCTTTGCGGAGGGCGTCAATGTTCATCTTCTGGATCATTGTCAAGTCAGCAGTCTTCTCCATTATTGTCGTTTAAAAGAACAAGGGATACCCGGAATTTATACTGTAGGGATGGTCATTTATTCAAACTCAAATGTAAATATTCCAATATTTTGAGATACTGATTTTTGACTTTCATGAGCTGTAAGCTCTAATCATCAAAATTAAAAGAAATAAACATTTGAAATATATCAGTCTGTGTGTAATGAATGAATATAATATACAAGTTTCACTTTTTGAATGGAATTAGTGAAATAAATCAACTTTTTGATGATATTCTAATTATATGACCAGCACCTGTACTAATGATTTTTGGCATAAAAGAAAAATCGATCATTTTGACCCATACAATGTATTTTTGGCTATTGCTACAAATATACCCCAGCGACTTAAGACTAGTTTTGTGCTCCAGGGTCACATTTGTTTGTGAATCAGACTGCATTTGTTGTGCTATATGTTGGATGTTGCATGCAGCGCAAGAAAATTGTCTAGTTATGGTCTTTGTATTTTTCTGTGGTATAGTTATTGGTTATTTTGCAAAACAAAACAACATAAGCTCAAGTTTAAGTTTGAGACTCATTTAAAAGAGTTGGCTCAAGAGTTATTTGTTTATGAATCAGACTAGACTGGTCACGCGGTAGGTTTGTTGCATACAGAATAATGCAGAGAAATGGTCTATTTACTGCCTTTGTATTATTCTGTGGTGTAGTTATTAGTTATTTTGCTAAACAAAACACACTTAAGTTTAAATTTGAGATTCTTTTAAAAGAATCAGTTCACAAGACATTTGTTTGTGAATCAGGCTGGTCAGACTGTATGTTTGTTGTTGCATACAGAATAATGGTCTATTTACTGTCTTTGTATTATTTAGTGGTGTAGTTGTGTAATTGCACAAATTCAACTCACTCCATCTTAAGTACTCAGCTGATATATCTGTTAAAGTACTCGCAATCAAAAAAAAAAAACGAAAAGTACATTTCTGGTCTTAATGGTGGTTAAACTGGTGTGATGCTATGAAGATTTCTTCTTTCGCATCTGGAGGTGAGGGTTCATAACGGCCTGTCGAACAGCTGGTACCAAACGCAACCGACAGAATGAATAAACAACGACAAAGAGGAAATGGTGGCAGCTTTGAACATCTGTCACATCCCAGCAGGAACTTCCACTAATTAAAAGAGAAACTCCGACAACAGAAATTTGATTAACCAAAAACCGCTAACTTATTCTCCAAAGCCCTGACGGACCCCGCGGGGAGATGGTTTCGATAAAACTCCATGAGAATCTGACTGTTCGCCTCAGTCACGCAGCTGCCGTCTCTCTTTTTTTTTTATATAAGAGTCACTTTGAAAGCTCTTCTGAAAGTGCCATTGGAAACAGCTGTTCTGTGGGCATCAGCCGTGAGACGCGGGCCCGTTCTGACAAGAAGAACGGCAGATGAATCCAAATCACGTGCAAATGACCAGACAAAGCCAATACAGCTCACTGACCAGTACTCAAACCAATGCCAAGAAGTATCCCGAAGGACAGATAAATAAAATGAAAAGAAGGGAGATAATGTCGAGGAAAAGAAAATGAGCAAAAGTGCAACACTATAAAATAAAATTAAATAAAAAGTTAAATAAAGTAAAATCAAATCAAATTTATTATTAGTAGTATCATATATAATAATTAATATACTTTTATATAATGACAATTATCTACATTTTGCAAGATGTAAAAAGCAAGAAAAACAATAATAATGTTAAAAGCAAATGCAAAAACATTATTATTATTATTACTACTACTCCTAAAATTATAATTATTATTAATATTGTTTTATGTATAAATTACAAATTTTTTGAAAAGCCCCAAAAATGCCAATTATTAATATTATTATTATTATTATTATTATCATTATCATCATCATCATTTAATATAATAAAATAATATGAAAATAAAATTGTATTCTACAATGCTTGGTTCAGGCAGTATGAGGTGAAGAGGGAGATAATTTGTTTTGAAAATGTTTTTCTCAATTTTATGGACACACATGGGATATATCAGAAACTACTGCTGTAGTTTGAACTGAGAGACCAATAATATGACGAAAACCCACCAAACATCAGCTAAGGTTAATATATTCTCCTACAGTGAATAAAACCCTTATTAAAAAGGAGTGGAAAGGAACTCACTGAAATGCCCCATAAAAAGAAATGCATCAGAACATGGTCCAAGTCATTTCCATTCCCTCATCCCACTCTCGTACGGGACGGAGTGGAAACATTCGAGGAAATTCTCATGGAGAGCGAGAGAGAGGAATTGAGCTGCTGCTACTTTTTAAAAGTTCCCTTTTTTCTTCTGAAAAGAATCTCGCTGTGTGTGTCCTTCATTGTGTGAGTCTTCCCTCAGGCTCGGTGCACTAAAAAAATCCATTTATCCTTCCTGAGAGTTTGTAGTGGCAAAGAAAAGAGCTAAAGAATCCGGCAGGAGTCACGTGCTGGGGTGACATGGCTTTTCCCTCGTAAAGACTATGGGCCGTCTCACCGCCGTGGGTCCTTCAGAATGGGATCATTCCTAATGACAGCAGAAGAGAAAAGCCCAGTACATCTGTTCCCAATATTTGCATTTCTTTGGTAAATTACACAATGCACCACTTGACTTGATGGATAGAGGACATTCTCATTCAGGCGTGAGAAACAAGCCCCGTGAATGAGTTTCTCTTTCACTCTGTGAATCGACTCATCAAGTGACATGCATTTGCTGTTTTAAAAAACGAATGCGCCTGACGTGATATGAGTGATACAGCCTTCTCCTCTTTGACCGGGTTTTGAACCTGAGATGTGTAGAAATGCATGCACGCAGACATGCAAAATAAATGAGAGCTGTAGTTCAAACGGAGACCAAATTACTCTGCAAACTGCAGGATTCATTAAGTAATATGTTAGTTACATGGACCAAATGCAGTGCGGCATCATTTCATTAATAGTGCATTGAACGTCTGTGGTTCCAGGCAGAATTGCAACCACAATGGCTGTTTTCAAACAGGTTTGGCATTTGGTCACACAAACAGACAGTCCCAGACTGTGTGTCAGTTCTCAATAAAAATACTCCCTCTCTGGATGTAATTATTAGGCTTCTCTGCTGTCTTTCCTCCACTCCTCCTGTGAAACGGTCTAATGAAGAAAAGTGTTCAAGGGAGGTGAACTGAATAAACTCCCGTTTCCCACTGAGTGCTGATACGACCTGACATCAGAGCCCTGGTGGTGAAGTCACCTCTGACCTTACGAATCCATCCTAGCTAATAATATAACGAGGCACAGCGCTGAACCTCAAATACAAGAACATGCATTATGGGAGTCTAAGAGAATTGGCTACATGAATGGGGATAGAATAAATGGGAGATAGAACAATAGACACAACAATAGAGCGACAGATAGAGTGATACAATGATAGAGCAATAGATAGATAGAGAGACTGTTAAAATGACAGACAGAACGCTAGAGCAACAATTAGAGCGATAGACAATAGATAAAACATCAGAGCAACAGTTAGAACGACAGATAGAACAACAGAGCGACAGACGGAGTAACAGAGTGACAAATAGAGCAATAGAACAATATATAGAATGGTATAGAAATAGAGCAACAGAGCGAAATAGAGCGACAAAAAAATACAGCAACAAGCATAGAGTGACAAATAGAGACAGACAGAGCAGCAGAATGATAAAGAGATAGATAGAATAGTAGAGAAATAGAAAGCTAGAGACAGATAGAGTGATAGGTAGATAGAATGATAGAGCGACAGAGGGATAGATCGAAAGATAGAGCAACAAAGCAATGATAAAATGGAAGACTGACAGACAGAACGATAGAGCGACAGATAGACAGAGCAACTGATAAAAAGATAACGATACAGCAATAGATAAATAGATTACATTTAGTCATTTAGCAGACGCTTTTATTTTTTATATTTTTTAAATAAAGCAACAAAGCAATAAATAGAGCGATATCATGAAAAAGTACTACCATTCTTCTTTAAAGAGGTGGAGAAATATGTAAATAAAAAAGGAAAAAGATACAGTATGGGAGATCAATTGAATTGAGACTCAACACAAGCTATGTTCAATCCTACATAAGAACTATGATGCTGTAGCACACATGCTCACCACTGAGCCACGGATCTAATTCATGACAGCACCGTCTGAAGCAGCATGCAACTCTACAGTGCTTGTTTTGCTCATAAAAGAAACTGTGTTCAAAGCTCAGAAAAATCTCACGGCATAAATGTTTATATAATTCAGAGTGACATAAAGGGAGCTTCAGTTACAACGAGAGAATGTTTCTTCCAAGCCCTCGAGACGAGATCAGTCACCAGATGAAAAATGAACAGAGGACGGTGCTTGTCCTTAATCGCAGCACCACTGGAGCCCAACCACACGGACCCAAATAAACCTGTCGTTCCTATTCCTCTCTCCCTTATCACCTTACTGCAGGGCTTCTGATTGAAGTCTGGAGATGTTTTCAACGCTTCGGACGGCAGCACGGTACCGCAGAGGATCTTCTCCTTCACAACTTCATTTCACAGCCAGAGAAAAAAGTTCCCCTGCAGATATAATAAAAGCCGCCACAGATAAATGACATTTATGCTGAAGAAAGCTGCAGACTTGAGATTTGTTGAGCCCAAGGGGGACTCATTTAAGAACCTTTCACAAAAAAAAGACTTTAATTATATTACTAAAGATGTTTTTTTGCATAATAACAGTCCACAGCATGGGAACAGACTCTCTCTGAACTCTCACATGCAGGGGTTAAGTTGGGATTTGTTATGTGGGGGGGCTCTGCGGTTTCAGGCTTTTGAGGGGTGCACATGTGTATGCAAAGCCTACAAAATCAATTAACAAACAATTAACAAACTGTAAAATATACCAAGTTGAGAGAGTCCTCTGTTATGAACACTAAAATGCTTATCAGAATCTTTCTAGATGCTGGCAGTGTGCAAAGCTACATCTGTCTGCAATAATTTTTTTAATTGATTTTTAAAATCATATTTAAAACCTTTTAGACCTGCAAAAATTAATTTAAAAATAAAAATTAATACCATATGAGTGGGGTAGGGCAATGTCTGTGGTAACATATCAAACTGTAAAATGACTGTAAAAACATGATTTAATAACATTAAATGTAATTAAACAGAAACAGCAGACAAGCTTATTGAAAATCCAATTTGATTCTCTGCCAGTAGGAGGCGCTTTTGGAACAGTTTCCCCAAAAACAGCCGTAAACAAAGCAGCTCATGAACGCTACTTTATCAAATAAATTTCAAATGCAATCGAAACTTTTCTGAAGATACTTGGTTCCTTTCAGCGATAGGCTACATATAAAAACACCTGCGTCGCATCATTGCTTGAATTAGTAAGAATGAGTAAAGTGTTTAAAACTATAGCCTATAATGTTGAAAATGAACGAAGAAAGTCCTCTGAAGAGTTACCAGGGTAAGCCTATGTGTGACGGCCCCGGACCAATTTAACCCCTGCTCACATGGGTTTTCTTAAGCTGATTCTTACAGGCCTCAAATCACATGCTACATTGAGCCGGTTAAAACGAGCTGTTGGGTCTGTGATGGGCCTACAGCGGGAACTAGGCTAGTTCTAGTAGTGCTGAACTTCAACGATATTACACACAAAAATGGATGAGTCAAAGCCACAAGACTGCAAGTCCATATGGAGCTCAATATTTGGGACACAACCAGAGTGGGATGAAAATCAAAAAGTCAGAAGTGGACAATCCAGATAAACAGTTAAGGTAGTAGCAAAGTAGTTTTGTAACATGATTTTCTAGCTTGGCTTTAGCATAGATGTGCAAAACTACATGTTTTCAAAACTCAACAAGTCGGAGGGTTGCCTAATGGACTAGTTGACCAATCAATAATTTACACTTACATTCACGCACAGTGCTGGGTAAAGTTACTTATAAAAGTAATGCATTACAATATTGTGTTACCCCCTAAAACAGTAACTAATTACTTTTTGTGGAACATAATGCGTTGTTACTTTTGCATTACTTCTTTTTTTACATGGGGACAGGAGAGCTGTCAGTAAATAAATGGGAAAACAAAGTTGAAAAAGTAACAAATTTTCTTGTAAATTAAAAAGTAATGTGCTACTTTACTGGTTACTTTAAAAAACTAATCAAATTTTTTCACTTGCAATGCGTTACCTCCAACACGGTTCATGCATTTGGCATTTTATCCAAAGTGACCTATACACTGCATTCAAGGTACACATTTGATCAGTTTTCATTGGGAAGTGAACCTATGACCTTGAATTCATCATTCCAACTTTTGGGTCTACCAGCTCAACTAGATCCCTTGGCTAGTAGGTCAACTGCATTGTAAAACAAAAACGTGCCTTTTACAGTGTGGTGACCACCTAAACCTGCTCGGACCAGCTAGAAGCCAGCCATGTTTCAAACACAGCTATGAGCTAATCTAGTTTTAGTTTATATTATTCAGCAGCACGGACCAACGGTAAGCTAAAACTACAGGTTGCTGTGTAATGACAATCAAAGCTGTGAAAATGTTTTTCATGTGTGTTTGTTTCTTCCCCGCCCATGCAGACATTTAAAAGGCCACCATCTGCCTGTCAGGACTTAAAATCTTATGAATGATTAAAACAAACTCACAATAAAACATTATTTTATGAAAGGAAACCATGTTTGTGACATGTGGCATTTGTTGCAATTACTGCACTGTAAATATGGTTACGTCCCAGACAAAGAGTGTCTGGGGCTTCAAAGATGTGGATGTTTATGACCCTGTTTCAGAAAAACCACCTCTTAAAAACATTTACTACCCATCCGAAGCCCACTGCGGAGGATTTCAAATGCTGACATCATGTAGCAGAACTGCAATAATAAACTCGATATTTCAAAGCAATGAAGGTCATCTCCGTTGCATAACAATCCTTTTCAATTCAACCCGTTCTGGTACAATGTGAAGGAAATGATACATCTGCCTCATCCTTGCTCCATTTCACCCCACGGCACAGAAGGTGGCTTCTGTTTCAGTGCACATCCGTACCGTGAGCTCGGAGCAAGTCTTCCAGAGAGGACTTTACTCGGAGGAGAGGGGGAGGGAAGGTAGCAGCAGATGATCTGTGATCTGGTCGACATTGCCAAGGATTACAAGAAAAGAGGAGAGATGAGGAAGAATCAGGCCACTGTCAGTCCAGATCAATACCTGCAGACAAACGTATTTCTGAGGTGGGTAAAATAAGGGCAATTCTTCAGATGTAAGAAAAGCAAATTAATTAAAGGGGTCATATGATGTGATTTCTATTTTTCCTTCTCTTCAGTGTGGTATGTGGCTGTTTGTGCATGTTACAGATCTGCAGAGTTACAAAGCTCAAAGTTGATGTGGAAATATTTGCGCAATGCCGCCCAAATGTTTACGCAAAGAAAGAAGGCGTGGTTTCAGTAACCGGGTCAAAGACGAAAAGGGTGTTTCAAGCATCAAAAATAATAAAAGTGCAATACAGCTTTAAGTTTTGGTTTTTCCACATACATTAGAATGTGTCCTGTTTAAGTTTATATTTTTCCACACAATTAAAATTATTATTAGCATGCACTTTTTACCATGTTTGACATAAGCACTAAAATGTCAATCAGTGTAACAATATTTATATACCAAAAAATCTTGTTAGGCATATTTAAAACATGAATCATTTGATGACATATTAAAAGACTTTAAGCATCACAGCACAGCTCTCAAATATCAATTAACATTCATTTTTAAATCTTTATACTTTGCTAATGTCTTTCAAACCACTGTTTTACAATTTGCCAGCAAGAAGTTTTTGTAAGGAAGTGAAAATCATTTAAAATATATTACAATTTAGTATGATCATATATTCTTATTTGTATTTTAATAAGTACAGGTCAGAATAAGTATATCGTTTCATTTTTACATAAATATATGTGTTGCACTGAATGACCATGGTTTGTTACTCTGAATGACGATTTGCCAAAAAGAGAGATAACATTGCCATCGTTCCCATAACTGAAATATTTTTAGTATTTATCTGCGTCATTAAAATAGTTTTAATCATAATCCTCCTGAGTAAATTGAATACAGAAACAGATGTTGAAATATAAGCATTTTCCTGATGCTCCCCTGCCATGCTTGCTTAGCTTGTCACTTTGTTTCTGACTTGCTCTGCCTCAAAAATTCCTGCTTGCAGCCACATTTATTAATACTTTCTGTTTGCAAACATAAAATGACATTATCAAGATGAGTATTTGGGTTGAAGAATCGCCTCAGTGATCTCTCTTGAACTACTGACATACTGTAGTGAGGGGGTCTCTCTGCCCAGAATTATTGGCAAGCTATTATTCCAATAATTACAAGCCTCAATACCCTTCTCTGTCCTGGCTAAAGGCATGTTCACACCAAACATGGTAAGGATAAAGATTAAAACAAACAAAAAAAAAAACTCTTCTTTATAAAAGAATAGCAGATTCCACAGCACAACTATCAATAACTGCACAGAGAAACAATACTGTTGGAATCTCTTTTATATTGTTGGATTTTTTTTCCAGTTGATGAATGATAAAAGCATTGACAGCCAATTAGAATTCATTCAACTTTAAAGAGCTCGAGCATTTAAAGTAGCAGACAACAAATCTGCAGCACATGCTTAGAATGAACAGTGCTATTGTTCATCGGTGTGGAGGCTAACATAGTTACTGTTATAGTTATTGTTCTTGGTGTGAACGGGCTTTAAGAGTGGCACCCGAGCTACTGGATCCACTTAGTTTATTAGCTTTTTGGCTTTTTACAGTGCCTAGCGATTCCCTCTGTTCACGGGTGTCTATAATTAATCAATAATCAAATTAAACAATACCAAAATGCATTCACATATTAATAATTATTAGGTTCAACACATTTGTCAATGCTAAACATTACTCATTTATCTGTAATATAAATAAGATGCTAAAATTGTTATTTATACAGTGATACTGTCATTCAGTGATGACACTGTGGTGTAACAGAGAATTTGCATTACACTGAATGACGAAACTTCTACATCAGCTAATATTTCAGGCAATCAAATGGCCAACTATTTCAAACAGTGAACTTGAGCAGTAAAGTTAAAATCACAATTATTCACAACATCTACTTGTATTTGAAAAAAATCAAACAATAAAAGTATTTTTTGGCATTTCACTGAATGACGTGTGTTTGCAACCTATGTTACCACACCATGAAAAGGTGAAGAAATCAAGTATTTAAGAGCAATAAACTCACTTTTCTGCAGCACCACTTAATGATGTCACAGACTGCGGAATGACTATCAGCTTTTTATATGATTTCAGAATAACTTTTTATTCCTGTAACACTGAATGATTTCAGATAAACTGCATTTTCGGGACAAAAGTCCCCTGTCCATTTAAATACTTCAAAAAAACAATAAGACATAGTCCTTTTAATATAACACAGCCAATACTTACCTGAAAATGCCAAGACGACAAATATATTTTTTAACTTGGTATTTTATATGTTCATTTAAAAATTTATTGGTAAAATCAAAGTCCAGACCATTACGCTGAATGACAATTTTACACTTTGGAACATTATTTCCCCCATATTTTGACATATTGTCATAAAAGTTATTTGAAATATGAAAGTAGACAATTTACTTGCATTTAAGATGTTTTTTATGCATTTAAAATTACTTTTGTAAATGCAATTTGATGCGGACACCAAAATGGTGACGTCTCGTCTTTGACCCAACCGCAGTAGTGTTGATGCAGCCGTGTCAGGGAGACGCTGTGTGTTTCTGTGCAAACGCAAAAGCACTTTATTCGGCCTTCCGAAAGTAGATGCAATTAGGAATCATTGTTAAGATTTGTTTACAACAGAACAGCACAACCCAAATGTTCGAATTTGTGCAACGCATTTTATGGATGACAGTTTCGTGAACCTAGGAGAGTACAAGGCTGGCTGTGCACAAAGGCTATTTCTAAAAAATAATGGGTCAATTCTGACTTTGCTCTGACAATCTGGCGCTTCTGAATCAGCGACTGTAAGTGTGTTTTGTTATTAGTTTAAGTATTTGCTATTGACTGTTCAAATGCAGAGTTATGCGCAGTGTAGAGTAACGCGTTGTGTGTGTGTGTGTGTGTGTGTGTGTGTGTGTGTGTGCACGCACGCACGCGTGTGTGAGAGAGACAGGGTCACATCACAGTGGAGTCAGATGGAGTCTTAATCGCGGCTTGTGTGCAAATACATATGAGCATCATCACTGTGGCTGTTCTGTTCCCCTTTTGGGCTTGAACTGATGGTAAAACTAAGGACATTATTAACTGTCTTTATAAAGCCGAGTTGACAAAGAAAGTTGATGATCAGCATCGTGCTACCAACAAAGCCAGATTGCAGAGCTTTGGTTGTGTGAACTCGAAACTAATCCTGCAACTCTGAATTTGTTCATCTACCATCATGGTACAGGCCCCTGGTCTTCACTTTCAGTAAATGTGCAACCTTGGCTTGAGACGGACAACATGATCTACAAAAGCCTATTAAGTCCTGTTGAGTTCGCCTGAGAATCTGGAAGTGCTACAAGATAATGTTACCAAACAGTGTCAGGTAATCGAATGTAAAACGCATCAGTTGGTTTTCAATGCAGTTTGAGTGACAATAAAAATGCCTGTGTCCTCGAAGCACTTGTTATGTGAGAACAATAGAGTGACCAGCAATGGCAGAACACAACAGGAAATAAAGGCCAATTTCCTTCACATGCTGGATAAAAGGCTCTTTCAGAGAGCGACAGCTCTTTCCTGTCAAAATCACTTATATCCTGTAAACAAGAGTCCAGAGATGTCATGAAAAATTTGGCACAATGTTCAGTGAAAACTCTGTTTATAATAATTTTGTATTTATACAAATTAAGTAGCTGAAATTGTACACACACTGGAAAAATTAAAACCAGACCAAAAAGGTCTATCAAAAATATACTTTATTTTCCATATGTAAAAGTGACAAAAGTGCAAAGAGTCTTAAAAAGAGACCAAGGAGTAGACGTTTCAGCCCATGATTTCTTCAGTGCTCATCAGGCAAGAAGCAACAACACAGTTTTATAGGCACAATTTAAAATTGTTAACAGATGATCTTAATCAATGAGGGATAATTGTCAAAGCCAACAATTTCCCTTTTTCAAAAAACATACAAGATCCATCTCTTCATTTAATCCAGTCGGGGTTAATGATGTATTTATACAAATTAAAATGTTTTAAAACAGATTTTCCAGACAAATTCTGATTGAATGAGCCACGTTGTCAGACAATAACTACCAAAAAATCCAATTCTGTCATCATTTACCCACCCTAATCTCGTTCCAGACCCATATGACTTCATGAATGAATCATTCGTTTGAGTTGGATCTTTTCAATGAATCATTTGATCCAGTCCACAAAATGGACTGATCTGGGGCTTCTGCATCTTTTTTGAAGCTTGACAGCACCCGCTTCCACTCATCGTAAATGTCGTAAATTATTCAAAACGATATGCCTCAAAGACAAAAAGGGGGTTTCAAGCATGAAAACAGTCAAAGTTTAATACAGCTTTAAATTATTTTGTTTTTTTTTTCTATTCATTACAATGGGTCTTGTTTAATTTCATGTAAAATTTTTCAGAGTAAAATATAATGGCTATCATACATGTTTGCATTTTTACATACGCTGAAAGATCATGGAACATTATTTCACCCATATTTTGACATTTTATGTTCACAAACATTATTTGAAACATTAACAGATACTTGTAATGCTTTATATATATATATATATATATATATATATATATGAAATCGCTTTAGTAAGTTTAATTTGATGTGGACACAAATGCCTCTATATACAAATTTCATAATTCAAAAAAGGTAATATGGGGAACATAGGGGTGAATACAAAAATTATATAATCTAAAAATAAATTTAAATTTTCTGAACTTATCCTAAGAAAACCACTTGTTTTCATGGTAAAATCACTTGTTTTCATGGTAATGGCCCTTTGTTTTATTATACATAACTTTTACTACCCATGTGTCATGTACCACTAAAAATAGGCCAAGGAACCTGTAAGATCTTGTTTGACTAAAATATTGTTTATTGTCAAGCCCAGGAGACTGTAGTTCACTGATCTATTCCACATTAAAGAAGGAGAGAATCTTTAGTCTGTCATATCAAAGCACGGGGAACTGCAACATTCACATCATTTGTGTCAAAATAAAGCGTTTGTGAACATCTCTGCTAGTAAAAGAAACATGAATCAGGTTGGATTTAGTCACTTCTAATCAACATGATGAAAACCAGTTGTTACCAGAAACCAGGTCAGACCACATAACTGCTGGAATGAGACAATCGCTGGCTTTATCAAACGACTCGTATTCATGAAACGGTCATGAGCAATTATACGCAGCCGCAGGAAGTTTCTGGGGCAGGAGAAGTGATAAGATAAGCCTGGAAGAGGGCAGAACTAGCATTGCAGGAGAAACGCATCAAAATTCTCTAAAATCTCATTGCACGATGCACATTTTAGCAACCGAATTAGTTAAATCTCAGCTTTCACGGATCACTAAATGAGCTCTGACCTGTGGCAGAGACACAAACTGGCTGCTCCGCTGACAGGGAAGGTTAAATACAGAACTGCTTGATAAGTGACTCTCCAATTAAGCTTAATTGGCCTTCATTAGTTAAACAGGAAAAGGGAAACAACGCTTTTGAGGACAAGCCCAGCTGAAAAAAAAAACAGAGTGATTGCAGGACTACGGCGAGATGTCGACGGCCCTGAACTGAAATGTTTTATGCTGGTCAATACTTTCAAATTGGATAAAAACATACTGACTTTGCTGACACAGGGTACAAATTTTTGTATTTTAGGGGATTACATTTGTGGTGTTCCTAATCAAATATGATCAGCCTACAAAAAGTTACCAAAATTGGTAAATTTGCATAATGACAGATCTACGAGAAAAAAAAGCCTGTTTATTTTTGACTGGAAGCACCAAATTAGGTATTTTCCGGATTTTTCAGTAAACTGTTCTTAAAATAACCATTTTTTCTTGAAAAAGAAGCTTTTGTTCAAAAGGAAAGAGTCTATGGATGTTAAAGGTTCTTCATAGAACCACAGATGTCAATAAAGAACCTTTATTTTTAAGAGTGTATTGAATGCTAAACATTTCACATTGCATTTAGTCATTTATCCAAAGCGACTTACAAATGAGGACAATAGAAGCAATCAAAAAAAAAGGTTTTTAAACCCTAGCATGCAAAATTGTCACAGTCAGCATCATTGGATATAAAAACGGTTCATTTTAAATTCAGTATAAAGCTTCAAAACCGGTCTGAACAGAGAAGTCAAAGAAAACTAATATGAAAGGTCACTCCATTGTGCAAATGTATCAAATCAACCAGGCACTGCACAGATTATGCACACTACATACTGAAGAAAAAAAAAAAAAAAAAATAGTATGAGTAGTATTCTTTTCCAAACATAGACAAACAAAAGTTTCAATTTAGCTTTAGATGTTAACTTCTAGTACTAAAATATGAGCTAAACACAGTCTGAACAACTGACTCAATGGTCCATGACATCCCTACATAACCATGTACTATTCCAGGTAAAAAAGTTCAACATCAAATTATGTTTCTTTACCCAGGAATGTCTATTCCCATGATTCTGTGCTTGTCCTTTTGTGATGCATGCAAAAGTAATTAAGCCATTCTTAGAATAAATTGCTTAGCCCTAAAAATAGTCACAGAACGTCATGTCAGCATTTTCATTTTACAGGTCTATTGTTCCTGTATAAGCATGTACTGAGCTTTTGTTTCACTTGGGGAAAAAAAAGTCTTACAGGAACACCACGGTACAGTGATTATATCTGATTACAAGAGATGCATTGACATTGAAAGATTTTCATATATACTTCCAATATTACCATGTCCAAAAACTATAGTATTACCATGGTTCATAGACAAAACATAATATCATATCAGTATTACAGTATTATCATATATGTGCAATAACAGGGCCATTATACAAGTTTGTAAATCAGGAGTGGGAAAATTGTATAGAACAATAAGAATTTATATAGTAAGTTTTATTAATACCAATCAATCATTTTTGATTAACATGTTGATCCAATCAAATTCAAAATCTTGTTTGCAAATGACTGAATGTAACTAGTTTAAATTGTGTTTAGTTGAACATTCTAAATAAAATTGATCTTTAATGATTCATTATACTGACAGCATTTTTCAAAGCTCATTTTGACAATTATTGCATTAAACTTGATGTAATATTGTTAGCCCACATGTACTGCATGAAGGAAGAATCTGATTTCTAATATTGTTTGCCAAGAGAAGGTCAGATGAAGGAGGTTAGAACATCAATCCATCCAGCATCAACTCCCATGCGGCTCATACTAACACAAACCATATTATCGTGACCACATTACCGCACATCTGTCAAGGTTACGCTCCATTTGACACAATAATTGAAACTCCTCACCCATAAAAACAGCATTTTAAGAGTTCATAATAAGAAAGCCCAGTCTAATAAATACAAATTCACTCCAACCAACACAACGGCTGATGAGTTTTCATTATTACACACAGAATGACGTCAGCTTGTTTTTGAGGTCTTGATGCATATCAGGGCTCTTGGGATGCGACAGGCAAAAATACTTTTTCACTGATCAAACTTTAGGTTTCATAAAATATTGTCTGTAGGAGAAGCTGACAAGGCCAAACTTAAATTCACAAACAACAAGTGAACAAAAATGAATGGCTGAGTCGCTTAAGGCCATACGAGCAGGAACATATTACCCATGAAACCCTGCTCTCTTTTGTACCAACCCGCGTACGTTTCTGTTCGGTGGCCTTACCAACTGTGCAAACTGCACTTCACTATCTCGCACAGCAACTGTGAAAATAGGAACAGGAAAAAGGCTGAGTCAAGAGAAAGTGAATAGAACAGAGTCCACAAGCAGCCGCATGCCTCTCCTCTCTCCCTCAGATGCTCAGCCGGCACAATAGGCCAGAGGTATGCGCTCCAAATCCCTCTCATCTCAGATCCCAGGTCCGGAGCGTCAGGGTTAGTGTCCCAATTGTCTGGAGCCACTGGAGAAAAGCGAGCGGGTTTAACCCTCGTGGCCCCTGAGTCCAGCGGCAGCGCGGTTAATTACTGATTCACTTTCACTGTCTCTACTGTGAGTCAACAGACATTCACCAACCAGACTCAAACGGACAACGAGCACTGGGAAATAAGTTGAATCTGGATGTCAAAGACTAAAAAGATTATAAAGTAAGATGGTAAATTTGGTGTAGGATTCACTTGCAGAATTGAATCCATTTTCACTCAGAGTGCTAGCAAATTTCACAACACGTTAAATTAAACATAACATTTTTGAAGTATAAAAACTGAAAAAGTGTTTTATCTTTGCCTTTGAAAAAGCATTTTACAGTATACTTTTTCCTCACACAAAACTGTTGAGAAATAGCCAATGTATGCACATACATCACCCAATAATAAAAGTACTATCACTCACGAGGGCTGCAACAAATCATTAGGATCATTGATTATTTCACACATTAATCATTAGGCTTTGATCAGCTCATGCAATTCGTTAAAATATTGAGTTAAACATACTCCACACATTACATGTTGAGCTGCTTTATAGCTGAAAATCAAGTTGAAGCTGCTAGCTTTAAATCAATGGATTGCACAAAGTTATTTACATAAATGTGAGTGCCGATTGCAGAGCTGGTGCAAACATATTCATATCACTATGATCAGATGCTTTCTTAACTGCTGTTTTCTCACGCTGGCATGTCTGCTGTGTGTTTATTTTGTTGCTGAGAGGAAAGCATGCAGCATATACTATTTACACAGCTATTCATCTAAACGCCGCTCTCAGCAGCATCGGATGTTTGAGTGCTACTAGCGTATATCCAAATTGTTTTACCTCTAAGCGAAGTAAGGAAAAGAACTTCGGCATGAGTATATCAGGGCCTTCACACGAGACCACTTTTTGTTTGTAGTTTTATAAAACCTTCCCACAACTCTAATGGCTCGGCTTCCTTTGAACGTCTCTTAAGAGTGTCGTCTTCTGTTGGTTTGTTGCTGGGAGGGCTATATTTTAATAAAAATATTTGTAGACAAATTTTTGTTGTCAACGTTTATTATCATCTATTACTATTGCTCAAATTTAGGGTTAAGGTTTTAAGTATGTAACTGGTTGAACACTTTTCACCTGGCAGACAAAACAAGTGAGAAAATACCACAGACTGACAATGAAGAAAAAGCCTGAGACACATATAGAGACCAGAATATGACATTAATATTAAATTAATAGTTTAATTAATTAAAATTATTTATTGAACACTAGTGTATTTTCATTTTGCTATTGCTGCCATTTTATAAATGCAGTTAGACATGAGAGCTACTGCATTTACTGTGGTAAATTCATGTAAAATACTCCTACAGCCTTGAGTACTGATGTGGCTTAACTGAGATGTAAAACTCATTGTGCAAATTTCACACAAACTACAATACAAAAATTGTTTTGTTGATCCTTTTTTTTAATCCATGCTTTCAGTCACTCTAAAAGACATTAAACTTCAATGCAAATTCAATTCCATAGGGAAAAATCCATAGGGATTTTTCATGAATCCTATAAAGCAACCTGGTATCATTTCAACTGTTTTGTGTGACATGATGATTTTGACTCAGACTGTTTATGAACAAGAACTGTTATCTGCACAAGGGTCAAACACTGCAGACTCATCTAAGCTATGAAATCCATTTTCCCCTCCACAGCAGCACTCTTGTGATAAATTGTGCAGGATTAAATGCATGTAAGCCGTATGTCGGTCTTAACCTACATTTCACTGAACCGCGTGTGCAGCTCATTCTTCAGATGATAAGTGGGTCATAACATCTCACAGTGCTCTGTGTCACCATACATCACGACCCCTGGCCAGACGGGTCGGCAGTCCTGACCCACATGATGTCATCTGCATGCTGATGCTAACTCTGCATCATCTCTTCTCCATTCAGACCTCCACATTTGCTTTGGTCTCAGTGTTCTCCGCAGAATGCTAAGAAGGCAGTAGGGTTGTCGCAATACCATAAAAATGTCTTACAATACTATACCATCTGAAGTAGTATTAGTATTGCGATACCATGCAGCATTGTGTTAATTATTCATTCAAATCTACAGAATGAACCAAATTTTCCTTAATACATACATGTAAATGAAAAGATACCATATTTTCCTCTGGATACTTTATTAATGAGAATGAATAATTGGCTATTGTTACCAGTCAAATGGAATCAGTGTAAACTAAATCCATCTTAGTAGAGCTGCATCGATCGACTGGCCAGGGACCAGAATTAGCCCGGACCGGTCAGTCTGCCGATTCCGGACCGGTCTGTTTTGACGTCACACTTACAGCGACTGATAATGTATTTGTGTCGTGCCAGATGAGGCTTGCGCAGCCTGAGTGAGTGTGTGAGAGAGACTCGTGCAGAATCAAAACATCACACACAGAAACTTACAGATGCATACTGCGGTAGTAAAAAAAATAAATAAATAAAAATAAATTTATGATATATGATTTAGGTACGCAAGATTGCACGACCAAAATGTTTCAACACAATTGCAATGTGATTTTATACAATAGTAGTTCAATAAGCAATAAGTTAAAATTAAGTGACTTACATTTTAAACGCAATATTGACTGTTTTTGCTCAATTTCGCCGATGAAAATAGTTCCAATCAAAGCCACAGCAGAACTGTTTTGTGTCACCGAGCAACACAGCAGTGTTTTGATACTGAATGAATCCACGTTTTTGAACAAATCAAGTGAGCCAATGATTCAGTAACCCCTTCATAAAGACAGAAGTCACTTGCCTCGTTTCAGAATAAATCAGCTGTTTGAACGAATCTGTTGAAAGAAGGACTAAATTCTCCTGATAAACTGGCAGCGTGAATAACATCTCATTGCAAAATGAACTGAAGTGTCAGGAAAACAACAGCACATAAGGTGTGAATTCTACACAGTACACTACACATTTACTACAGTGCACAGTAGAAAGGCTGCAGCACTCAAAAAGACTCTTTTTAGTAATGTTTTTGCATACATGCCTTCAAATGAATGATTTAAATAGTGTACATTCAAAATGTTGCTTTCTCAAAAACACAATCATGTACATAAATGCTGCTAACATATTATTGTAGCCCAGTTTGTGCTGATTGCAGTGTTATTAGACTTTAGCCATTTATATGTTTATAAGCAACTGAAAAAAGCACAAATGTCAGGGCATGTCAAAATTTCTCCAGGCCCCCAAAACACCCTCAGACCCCAGAGGGTTAAATTATACTGTAATGTTGAATGGCTTAAATCAATAGGTAAAATTTTGGGACAATGCATTTAATAGAGACACCAGTAGCAGGACAAATTAAAAACATTGTAAATATGTTTAGTCATTGTAGTAGTAACAACTGCCTGTTTTTGCAAAAAGAGTTTCATGGCCATTAAAAAATAATAATTTGGGCCTGTAAATTTTATCACGCCACCGTTTAGGCCCTGCTCTTACACAATGAAAAAAAGCAAAAGCACCATTACAATAATGGATTAAGAAAAACGTAATGTTTTGACCTTTAGCCCAATTTCTCTTTGCATGTAAATATGATTACCAGCACTCTTGCGGTTCATTCAGTATGCATGTCTGTTTATGTTTTGACACGAACACCAGAGAAAAACCAGATGATCTCATTTATAAGTCTGGCATCAGTGCAGCTTCACATTGAAAACAAAACACACAAACAGCAAAACTAATATGAAGCATTTAGTACCAACCCTACATTCTCTAAAAGTCAGTCAGATGCACATTAGTTGAATTCTACATTCTATCCATGTTGTGCTCAAAACCCATTAACAACATGTTCTTCTTAATCTTCTTGACTATAGTTTGGGACTAGAGAACAATCCCAGAGAATTGCATCCATTAACGCAAAGCACACTCTGCAGGAAATGTGTTAATAATGGGCCTCCACAGTCAGAAAGCATCCATCCATTCATCAACCAACGCCAGATCACATGTGGCATATGGCCGGCGATTGGATTAAAGCAGTTAAATCGACCACAAATGCGCATCCCTGACACATGCGAGCACATAAACATACATGCTGGAAAAAATAAGGAAAATAATAAAAATCAAACAGGCTGTATGACACAGATCCCGTTGAGCCTACAAAGAAGTGTTTGAAAAAGCAGTACAGTACACGACAAATGAGCCGTTTCTTCCACTTCGGTCCCTGATGCATGAATAAAGACGTCACTCGTGTGGCTGAGAAACGCCAACATCTCTGACAACAAAATGGATTTGTGAAGTGATTTGTTCAATCTTCAAATACTTCCTTGGATAATGAAACACTGTGACGCTTTCATAACATCGCTCTGTTTGTCTGAGTGGCCTGACATGTCAATTTATGACACCACTGAAATGAGTTCAGTAGGAAAGGGGGGAAAAACATTATTTGTGCAATTTAACTGGGTGCTTACAGTGCAAAAATTATCCACTTCAGCTTCATTTACTGCCAACCTCTCATATAGATGTTTCAGTAAAGCCATGATGGCAGAAACAGAATGGGATAAGTGACAGAATGAGGAGATAACCAACTTATATTTCATATGCAAAACATAACATGCTTACATTGGGCCTGTAACGTGATTATACACGCCTGGAAAATGCACGCTCACACATTCACCTCTGGACATGCTTAAAAAAATATCTTTGCAGCATGCAGATCCACCAACTTTCTGCTGTAGATTTCATTTTAAAGACCTGTTTCAAGTAAGTTAGAAGCCTCTTATATTTAAAAAATCTGCATTATTTATTTAATCAAAAATACAGCAAAAACTGTAAACATTTACTATTTAAAATAACTACTTTCTATTGTAATATATTGTAAATTGTAATTTATTCCTGTGATGCAAAGCTTAATATTCCTTCAGAAATCATTCTAATATGCTGATTTCCTGCTCAAGAAACATTTCTGATTATCAAATGTTAAAAACAGCTCTTATGTTTGTGGAAACCATAATACATTTTATTTTTCAGAAATCTTTGATGAACAGAAAGTTCATAAGAACAGCATTTAATTGAAGTTTAAAATCTTTTGCAACATTATAAATGTCGTTACTGTCCCTTTTGATCAATGTAATGCATCCTTGATGAATAAAAGCATTCATTTCTTAATTGTAATCACTTGTAACCGCACTCAAAGATGCATTGTGGGACTGAATCCGTACACAACAACAGACAAAAGGATAAAGCACCGTCAATGACAATGCCAAAATTAGCAGCAGCAGACATTCCCTGAGCCAGTAAATCATCTCCGCCTGATACCTGCACGCGTGCAACACAAGAACATCTATAAGAAACTCAATCAGGGCGTCTCCTTCACCCAGCTGCAAGATGAGATGGTGTCGGGGTGGACGCGTGCACACTGACGAGTGAATGATGGATATATACCTGCTCAAATTTCATATGTGTATTCATGTCCTTATAGCTAAGAACAATGTCAAGTGTTCGAGCCAAAGATCAGGATACAGCCAGAGGTTAAAGAGGGTGTTACACAACCTGCCTTACAAATAAAATTAATGTCTCCACAGTGGCCTATCATTCAAATCATGAGCCAAACACATCTAAATGAGATAAAGACACACAACTTGTACACATAATAGTGGCATTCAAACTGTTTAACCTTATTCAATTTCCAATGTGAAAGCAGCAGTGGACTACTAGTAGGGTTGGGTACCGAACTCGGTACTTTTAAGGGTACGGACCGAATTGCGTCGGTACTACCGAGTATCGATTCACATGAAATCATTCGGTACCAAATTTCGGTACCTGAGAACGCATTTGGGCGCATACGAGAGAGACAGAGAGAGAGAGAGACCCTGTGACTTGTCACCCCTGCAACTCTTTAAAACACAACACAGAGGGCAAACCGAAATGTTCTGAAGTGTGCTTACATTTCTAGGGTCATATGGTTTCCGCGAAAACGCGGACAGGATGGCGGAGTCCATTCATATAAACGGAATTTACTCTATAACGCGGAATGCCACGGAATTCGGCAAGTTTTGGATGAATAAAAGAATGTCTGTCACTTAATTCGAATCGCGATATGAACTAGTGTATGTGAATATTAAAACGCAAAAAGACGGTTTAAATATGAATCCTGCATGTTCCGTTAGCCTCGGTATGTATGAATGGCGGAGACGCGGTTTTGTTTAATAAACAAATACTGAAGCACACGTGAACTCGCGGTGATTTTCGCCTCTGCACTACATGAACACATGAACTTACAGGCTGTGAGTCACTTCATGAGAATTTTACCGTTTCATTTGAGAAAACTAGCATCATATCATACTGTATACACACAGAAACTTCACGCAACCTGTCAAAATAAAAGTGCGGTTTAACATGTAACAGAAATATATTAAACTTGTATTACTTTTGTACAGTATAATGTACGTCTTTATATATTCCATTTACTGACAAATTTAAATAAAACAATTAAATTATAAAAATAATTATTACAACCACATTAACGACTTAATTGTAGAAAAAATACAATTATTATTATAACTTTTTTAAAGGTATATTCACATAATTTTTCTACCATGTATTAATTTTAACAGTAAACCTCTGTTTGTTTGCCAAAAAAATAAAAGGGTTTCATTTTGATTTGATTAGAAATAAATAAATGTTTCATGCCTTCATTTGATTATCAGAAAAAAAATAAAACACAAGAATTTCTGGAAGAAAAAAAAGAAAAACAATTGTTGGGTCCAATTGTTCAAAATGTTGAAATTGAGAGTTTTGGACTTATTTTTTCACTGAAATAAATGTTTTTGTTATTACACAGAGAGTAAAGTACCGAAAAAAGGTACCGTTGGGTACCGGTGCAATTTCAGATACCGGTACCGGTACCGTACCGGTTCAAATGTGAACGGTACCCAACCCTAACTACTAGTAACCAATAGGACTTCTAAAATAAATTTGATCTAGAAAAACAAGATGTATTTCTAGCTTCAACAATATTTGTTTTTCAGACATTCATCTTTAGTTTATACACAATAAGTGTCATCTGTATGCAAAGTGACCTGCATTTGGTTTTCGACCATTTAAAATGGGTAGTATTCAACAATTTCCACATGGAGCCACATTGAGATCCCCATATCTCTGGAACTGAACCGTTTAGGGTCTTAAAAGTTAATATGCCTAAAGAAAAGTTTGTTAAGAACCAGAATCTAAAAGGATATTAAGACATCTTTAATACTTCTTGAGTTGCAGACATGTAAACTTTGGAAAAAGAATATTTATGCCACTTGGACAGGTATGTACTATGCCATTGTTTTGATAATGTTGAAACTTCAAGTCTATTTTGTTTCACTCTATTTGTTTTTCAGATATTTCTCTTTAAAACAAAAAGTATCAGCTGTACAGTATGCAAAGTAACGCACATTTGGTTTTTGAAACTGAAAATGTGTACAATTTAACAATTTGACATCCTCACATCTCTGGAACTGAACCATATATCGCCATAAAAATGAATATACCAATAGTTTGTTAAGAACCAGAATCTTAAAGGATATTAAGATATCTTTAATACTTCTTGAGTTACAACCATGCAAACCTTTGGGAAAAAATTCCTGTGTTTGAACTGTCATACACAACAAAAAAGATTGCCAAGTCAACAGATTTCGCTAATAGACCAACCAATCTCTGTGTAAAAATAATATAATAATGCTGCCATCTTTCTAAAGCCATTTTACCCTCCTGTATTTTGGCTCCAAAGCTCAGGTGAAAATGTTCATTTTGACCACCCTCTACAAAATAGTGAATTACTTAGTAAACATACGTCCATGAGATTAATATTTTGGCTTTCTTCACTACTTATGTTAGTCTTTCTCGTTAACAAAAGCAAAAATTTTAGTTTGGGAAGTTTCTAAAATTTGGTGGACTTAACACAGAATGACCCAACAGCATGTTTGAGAGCTGATAAAACACTCCTTTTTTTAAAAAGAAGATTACATTTTCCACATTCCAAAACCAACAAAAACATTCATTGTTGTGATACTCGCATCTCCGCCAAATGACAACAGTTACACAAATGCGGTTCGAATAAACAAACAGGCCTGTTGTGGCATCAACCAGCTGGCACAGATCTGCTCTGATGATGCCAGTCACAAGTGTTGGTCATTAACAAGTACAAGAGAGAATGAACCAGACGGGTGACTGATTACAAACCAAGCACAAATTTGCATTGCTAAAGATCCATGATATGCAATAAAAATTAAAATCTTCTCCAATGCACACAAACCAAAAGTTTCTGTGATATTTTGGTCTGTAGATATGATTTGAGTTTGTGGATTGCCTATTTTATGATTTTGAGGAATCATTCATGTTTGGCCCATAAACATAATTGATGAAGTTTCATACTTGGCAGCGATGGTCTGTATAAATCACTGTAAGCATTAATAATAGTGACTATTACCTTAGGAAAGGCCATTTTTGATGGGCTCCATTAGATGTTGAAGGAGTTGCCAGTAAACATGAAGAGCAGATGGCCTCTACTAATCCATTTAATTTGGACTCTATCTCATCTCTTCTGGTTAAACATGAAATATCCATGTAATATCACGCAATGAGGGCGATAACAGCGATAAACAGTTGTCTTGGCATACTTTGGTCCTGACTGCCACTTCTCAAGATATTCTATTCCTATCCGACGGATTAGATGCACAGCTAAGATTCATATGTTTGTTGTCTCACAACCCTGTCCTATTCAATCAGACTGATACTACAGTAGATCGAAACACATTTCCATATCCGACACACTAAAACAATGCAAATAACCCATAAAAATGCTTAGTATTAACTCGGTGCACATTAAACAAAGAGTTCCTGCTTGATGTGAGGGCAGCGAGCAGCTGTCCACCTGTCCTGACAGATGTTATTTTCAAGAGAGGACTCCAAAACGAGCTTTAATTTCCTGTCATTATGTTATGAATGCATTCAGGAGTGCAACGCACGATAAACATCCGTCTGCAGTCACTGTGCCATCTAAACCCAGCGATGGGAAGACAAACTTCTCGTTTCTCTCATGGGAATGTAAGGAAACAACGAGGAAACTTAAACATGCCAATAACAATGAAAATGCACAACTTACTTAATCTAGTCAAGCCAAGACACCTTCATATATAGCATTTTACACAATACAGATTGTTTCAAAGCTGCTTTACAGTAATAAACAGTAACAATGTTAATGTTGCAAAATTGCATCAAGCATGTTGCATCAATTTTAAAGTGCTTTCAATTACAGCTACAAAGCAGCTCAACAGAAGACAACAGTGTCATTATTTAGATTCAGAATTGAGATTCATTGTTGATTCAATTCAGTTCAATGTTGTCAATTGTTGCCTACAACAAGAGTCTATTAAGAGACTTTTTAAAACGCACGCTGACTAATACCATAGTCTTTCACCTTGAGAAACAAAACTATAGATCTCACTTCACCACTTTGTAGTTTGTTTAACTTCTACCAAATGACAGATCAATTAGTGCTGTAGTTCGATTTGGATGAACGGCCTTTGATGTCAACAACAGATCTGGGATTCAATAAGTCTATTTATGCATGCATGACTAGACGGTTAGCCGCTGTGTGTTATTTGCATTTAATGTCGGCATTAAATCAAAATGCATCCTATCTATTTTCTAAAGACATGTTGATCTTATTGTGAACATATCTTCTGCGCATAAGCATGTATTTCACTTTTTTTAAATGCAATGCTCAATCAACAACCGATAGATTGAAACCAGCCCTACATTTTTTTATTTTTCAAAAATCCATTTCACTCAGATGTACGTCACAATACAGAACAAAATATCTGTCGCTACTTCCATTTCATCACAACTTTAACAATGCATTTTTCCCACCATCTGCAACCAAATCACTTTTAGGGAAAATAAACATACTGATAGTTCACATATACTTATCTAGCCTAAACTAGACTAGAATAAACTATTTTAATAGCACACTTCACCTTGAAGAACAATGCACTTCTGAGTCTACAAAGTATAAAGGCTTTCCAGGCAGTTTCATCCTCAGAGACTGGGGTGCAATTTCGTTCACCAGCACGAAAGAACCGAACATCAGAAGGATTTTCTCCTGTCCGTATCCCTCACGTATTACTCATACGGCTATAAAGAAAATGGCTTTATTAACCTTGACACAAGGACTTGACTGTGTAACTTGTCTAATCAAACGTGCAATTACCTAGCTATAATCTGATACACGCTGGCCGTTCAGAAGAAAGAGAAAACACTCATACTGTAGTCCTCTGAGTGACACAGCATAAAGATGCTTGCATTAATATCTACACTGTTAACACAGACACTAAAGCACTTATGATTTCTTTGTTTAGAGCAGAATAAAGAGTGATCACTCATTATTAACCATGAAATTACCATGGTACATGAAACACAAAAGAAAGAACAGAAAATTTTATAAACCAAAGCCTACAGTACAGATTATACTTAGAAATATACTTAAATATCATTATAAATAAAGCATCATCACATCTCAAGAAATATACAATCTGATATTTGTCACTCAAGCATCAGAATAGCAACTAAACCGTAAACATAAATATAAACTGAATGTTATTGTGGTATAGATGACCAAACTCATAATTCTGCCTTGCAAAGACTAATGGATTGGAAACATGTGGTATGGATAATCATTATAATAGAAAATTTGACATTATGCACTGGATTGTTGATCCAAAAGAACATTCAAGAGCCCTCTAGTGGATATCTGACAGCCTGTGTTTAAAATCAACTTTATCTCGACTGCCTTTGTGTTATTTAAAGCACAGTCCCTGGGCTACATTTGAACCTGATAATTCCAGAGATACAGGAAAATCCCATAACAAATACAATAAAGATACAAAATGACAAAATGCATGTGTCAGGAGTCTGTGTTTGTGTGATAGGAGTTCTCAGTATTGTTTCAAGGACACACATACACAACAGTGAGAACTCAGGTAATGATTTTTCACAAAGCTCCAAAACAGAAGGACTTTCTCAATACTTAGTGAGCTGTCAAACAGACATCATATTTGGGCATCATTTGCGTTGACAACAAGGAACGCGCCCAAAACGCCCAAACCTGCTGCACGCGACTGTGACGCCTAGGTAGGCAGCTCATTAGGTCACAATTCAAGGGTTTACATCATTACTAAACCTGACACATATTTACTAAACTAAAAGAAACTCACTGCAGCTATTGTTACAAAATCGCAACACAATATGTAAAGACTGTCTACCTGGTAGTGGACTACTTTTTAAAAAAAAGTGAACCTTACCTTCAGCATTCAGAGTAAAAGAAACTCCCATAATGTGCAGATGAACGTCAGTCTCATTCCTTTGAAATACAGAGCCAGTGAATGATCATATTCCACACAGAAACACTGATGTTCTCAGAGCAGCTGGTATCTTCACCCTCCACTCACTCCAGCCAAATACTGCCGTTTGTTCGGATCACATGAAGCCGGTCTGTGGCTCCGCCCACCGCGGCAGATGATTGGTTGAGATGTTGTCAAACTCCGCCCACACACTTGTTCACAAGGAGGCCAGGAATAATATATATATATATATATATATATATATATATGTACAGCAGTAAATAGACTTATCACTGAAGGTATCTCTGAAAACTTCATAGTTTTCACATCAGGTCATTTAGGTTGAGATTGTTTGGCCTTTGGGTATTTAAGGTTGAAATATTCTTGGATATCAATTGAAAAACAACTATGATCTGAACCTGGAGTAATAGTGGCCCCAACTGGAAGACCGAGGAAAGAAGGACATCAAAGAATGATTTTTTTTTTGTCTTAAATACAAATTAGGATTTTGAAATAAACCAAATTGAGTGTGCTTGAATTACACATTTAAAACAATTCAGTGAAGTTAACTTATTGGCAGTTTTGTGTGTGTGTGTGTGTGTGTGTGTGTGTGTGTGTGTGTGTGTGAAAATGTTTAAACAACATTACGTTCACTAATTAATTATATATATTGTATTAAAAATAAATAAATAAATGCTTTGTCATTTATCTAGTATTATTTTAATTAAAAATTACTGCGGCTGACCAGTAAAAACACATTACACTGGCCACTGGTTCATGTGTACCTATGCAATACTTATTAATAATAACTTTAAAAATAAATAATAATATTTAGGTATTTATGAAAATATATATTCTGCTTTGTCAATTGGAATTTCCAAAGAGGGATCAATAATTATTCTTTTTATTATTATTATTATTATTATTATTATTATTTAACAACCACAGAACAAGTTTAAGAGAAATGTTCCATTCGTTAGCAACACGTTACCAAGTGTACATGGTTAAAATAATGCAAACCATACCATAAGAAAATAACATTTTAAAATGTATCAGGGTATAATAAAAAAAAAAGAAAAAAAAACAGTTCCACTTATCAATCAGTATTATACTTAGTAATAATATGTACGCTTTACTAACACTTGACTACAATATTGTTTAAAATACACTATATTGCCAAAAGTATTGGGTCACCCCCTTCTAATGAACAGGTTTGACTACTTTAGTAATTTCCATGAGTACAAATCTTAATGTTTAAGCATATAGTGATATTCTAGGGAATTGTGTGCTTCTAATTTTAAAGCAACAGTTTGGACAAGACCCTTTTCTATTCTAACATGTCAATGCCTCTGTGTATAAGACAAGGTTCAAAAAGAAATGATTGATTTAGTCAGTGTGGAAGAACTTGAGTGGTCTGCAGAAAGCCAAGTCCTAATCCAAGCTGAACACCTCTGGTGTGACTTTAAATGCAGATCTTGAGCCAAAAACTCTTTACCTTTTGGCAATATAGTGTAATTTATGAAAAGGACAAACTAACAAACTACATTTCCCAATAACCCTCTGCGTCCGTGACGTATCAATCCTGCGACGATGTCGTTGCTAGGCGACGCGACGCTCTCACGCACCCGCTTCCGAGGTCAGCGTTTAACATATAAACAATCTCTCCTTTAAAAATGAGCATTTATATATGAAAGCGATTTGTTTTAGGAACATGTCATCAACGCAAGAAACTCTCTTCTCGCTGGAAATGGTGATCGATTACGTTTGCTTTGACGGTTCACGTGGCAATGTTTTGGATCCTGCGGTGGCTGTTCGCTTCTTAGATTTCCCCACACTGCTGATATCCCGATCAAAACAAGAGGATCTTCCATCTAAATCAGGATACGCTGATCTAAGCCTATCACCTGAGGCTGTATCTCAACCAGATGATGGGGAACATCTCAAGTATTCCTTCCATAAAGGCAAATCGTGTCTTTTTAAAATCAATTTGCATTCGCTACACACTCATCTCATGAACACCCCTCTCTATGCAATGGTGTTGGATGTAAAAGATGAGATTCCTAAACTTATAGGAAGCTCGTTGATTTCGCTCGCTAAAGTGACGGAGAAAATCAAATCTGATGTGGAAAAACACGGTATTGGCAACCCATCTGCTTATGGAGAGAGATTGACCACCCCAATATGCAATCTGATGGGCAGAAGCATAGGTGTTATTTCTCTGGCTTATAAAATTGTAAGTCTAGGAGCTCATTTAATTCCTCATATCCCAGAAAACAGAGTGTATGAAGTCGGTGTGACTCGTGGAAAAGGAGGACAAGACTCCTCAGCGCATGCAAGATGTCTTGAAAAAGATGGGATGCCAACAAAAGCACATGAGAATCATTCTGGGAATGTCCTTTTACAACACACAAGCCTGAATGGAGAATCTGCTGATATTGTGATATCAGAAGCAAAGCAGCCAGGGTTTCGGCTTTTACTCAAACTGAGACAACAGAGAAAAAACAGAGAATCTCATGGGCTGAAGATGCACAGGAATACACCACATTCTGCCCTCCGCCTCTGGTTTACAGCTCCAGCGCGAAGAACCGACAGGAGAGTAAAAGTAGGATGTTAATAATGATCAAAACCTTGATGAAAAACCTATTGCACGCAATGCCTTGTCATTTGATTGATAGTTTATACTTTTTTTAGCAAGTAAAAGCCCTTCAGCTCATGCTTCATGTGTATTTTTGCGGTCAAATCTTTACTTATTTTTATAAAGTAGACATAAGAACAACTTGTACATTGTTAGTAATATTTCAAGATGAACATTTACTGAACTAAAGCAACTTAGGTTCACTTCATTATCTTGACATTATTTTTATTTTTTTAGAAAAATCATATTCAAATGTGAGTATCAAATATGATCATCAGGCTTCTGAGGAACATCTATTTGTTCATCTCTCAATCATCATTGTATTGCATTGCATTATATATTTTGATCATGTAAATATCATCTTACTAAGATGATATTGAAGATATAGAGTGACGAATGATATTTATATCATTTTATGTAAAGTAGTCTGTTACAATGTTATAAAGATCTCATTGATTTACATTACAAGCAACAGAATTTCATCTTTTTGGCTATATAAATATCAGCATCTGCACCAAATGTCATATTTTTGCCCAGTTTAAGTTTCTGAATTAAACTGAGCTTTTTTTCCCTCCATATTTTCACCATATAAAATAAAGCAATATTTTTGTAGCAATAGCCAAAAATACATTGTATGGGTCAAACTTATAAATTTTTCTTTTATGCCAAAAATCATTAGGACATTACGTAAAGATCATGTTCCATGAAGTGAATTTCCTACCGTAAATATATAAAAACTTAATTTTTGATTAGTAATATGCATTGCTAACAACTTAATATAAACAACTTTAAAGGTGATTTTCTCAATATTTAGATTTTTTTGCATCCTCAGATTCCAGATTTTCAAATAGTTGTATCTCAGCCAAATATTGTCCAATCCTAAAAAACCATACATCAATGGAAAGCTTATTCATTCAGCTGATGTAGAAAACTCAATTTTGAAAAATTGACACTTATGACTGGTTTTGTGCTCCAGGGTCACATATGCAAACTGTTTCATTTTAAAAAATAACTATTGTTTCCTATTTCAGGCTTTACAGGGTTACTTGCAGTAATGGAGAGCCTTAATATTGAGGATCCAGAAGATGGAAATAATGAAGTAGAATCATCTGACATGAGTGATTTTGCAGAGATGATGGCTGTAAAGGCGGACAGATCGATTAAGTTAACTTCGACTCCAAGGACGCAGCATAAAGAGACGGACTCAGCTCCATTTGGGGATGTTATCAGACAGTTACCACTTCTGAATGCTTTACTAGTTGAACTCTCACAGCTGAACATCCAGACGGCGCAGCAGCAGCAGCAGCCCTTATCGGTTCATCCTAACCTTGCGTGGCTGTACACATCAGCACAGGAACCGTCAGGAGCAAAACCCAAAGCTGAGAATCAGAAAACAAGTCCTAAACAGAGACTTGATCAATGCAAGATAAAAGCATTAAAGAGTGCAACTGGTGCGAAGAGAAACAAAGAAAAGTTGCAACCTAAGAAGACGCTTAAATACGGCTTGACAAACACTTTTCGTCTCAGACTCAAACTGCTCAAACAAGGTACCAAACGACACGAATGCATCGAATACCAGAATGCAAAACGGGACCAGCCATCATCATCTAACCATAAACGTGTCCGTAAGGCAGTTAGCAGAGGTGTTCGTTTAGATGAAACTGTTGAAACATTAGTTAGCAGTTTTGATATGCACCCAACACCAATTCAAACTCCATCAAAATCACAAACAAGACAAAGTATTGGAAAGCATATCACAAATGAGGAAAGTCATTTGACTGAGAAAGACAAAAAAGCTCAAGTTCATATTCCAAGTCAGGATTCAGACCGCAGTGACCAGCATTCAGCTTCATCTATTCATGATTCAAACTTTAGCTTCCAGAGAGGAGATAGTAGAGGAAGCAGCCGTCCTTGCAGGACAAGCTTGAGTAACAGCTCCTACGGACATGAGGAGTATCAAGACGACTTCACAAGCCTAAACACAACCGAGGGATACTCACCCGACCCGTTTAGCAGTCCAGAACCAAGCAGACGTAAAAGAAACAGCAGTTCCAGCTCTTCAAGTTCCTCTCATGCAAGCAAAAGTGTACCTGTTCCTGTCAAAGCGGAGAAGTCTCCACAACGCGCTCTCAAAAACACACACGTCATCCGACCACGTCTTCAGACCTCCGCTCTGAGTCTGTCTTCAGATGAGGATGAGTTTGAGTCCGGACGTCACAGGCCTGGATCACAGAGTGCTGGACAAAAGACTCCATCTGTGCGCAGGACATTTGGAAAATCGGAGAGCTTTGACAGTGACCCCGGTGACAAGGCCATGACATTTAGCCGGGTGTCAGAGGACTCCGATTTAGCCGCTAATAACCCGGTGCTAAAGTCCATTTCATCTTCAGAGCAGATGGACGCTGACGAGGAACGGGATGAGCTGGACTCTCTGGGACTGGACAAGAATTACCATCACATTTCAGAACTGGTCATCAGCAAACTTCCAGGATATACGCTGTGATTAAGCAATGTTAATTTAATAGTGAAAATGAGTTTACACCAGAAACCAACATACATTTGATTTATTAGTCAATATGAATTCTTGCATAAAACTGCATTCATTAGCAAACAGTTACTTGTGTATTCATTCTGTTTGAACAAATGCAGCTTTTGATATGTTGACAAGTATTTAAGAGATTTTATTATTAATAAACAAATTTCAGAATTTGTGAAACAGCAAATAAAAAATATTTTTACAGCAATAAACAAAGTTGTTTTCAAATCACAGGCTTAAATCCATTGAGAAATGATTAATGAACCAGTGTTAAGTCATTTAGAAGGGATAAAATGGCAATGTGGATTATTAATATTTGTTGTGAATGAGATGCTTCATGCTTTTCTCACAAAAAACACCCTGTATATACACTTAAATCTTTAAACATAACAGTAATGTTGTATAATATAAATCTGATTTATATACACATTATACACATATATATATAATACATTAACTTACAAAAAGCAATGCATTTGTTACAGTATTTATTAATCTTTCTTAACTTTATTTAATAAAAGTACGACTGTTTATTGTCAGTTCAAGTTATAAAATTATATTTTTATTTTTTAATTTATATTATATTTTACTTATTGGCACACCACCTCCACAATATTTCTTTGATATTAAATTATTTCTTAAATTCAAGTTAAACAGTAATGTTTTTTTTTTTTTTTTTTCAGTAATGCATTTATTTATTTATTTTTACTAAAAAAGCTGCAGATAATCAGAAACGACCCTAAACTAATAGAATTTTAAGTCCTATAGATATAATTATTTGACAACATATAATTTACTATTTCTCCTTTTCTGTTAGTCTACACCTCTTTGAGAATAAATAATTTGAGAGTAAAATAAATCGTGCATTCATTTAAAACAAAAACAGCAGATTAGTTCATATTCCTTGTGAGAAATTAATACATCCTTGCGCAACAACCATTTTCCTCATTTATAAACTTTTGAATCTGCACGCGTTACTTCCTCTGCGCTTGCGTCATATTATGCTGCCGGAAGTAATGTAGCAGTGTGTAACTCGACAAAAAAAAACTAGAAGAAGAAGAATGTTGCTGTGTACATGTGTGGGATCCTGACCTGAACTAAAGCAGCAGGAACCATCTGTAAATGATGAAGCACGTGTTCCTGACCGGCGTTCCCGGTAAAATGAATCATACATTTACAAAGTAAACGCAAAAGTTGTTAATTCTGTTCTGCCTTCACCTACTCATCACATTCAGTAGCGGTTCCCATGGAAATGTGTAGAAACGCGAGTAAACCAAGGGCGTAGAATTTAGTAGAGACGCTATGACATCTCTCTACCGATATCCAGCGACTACTAAATTGTCCCTAGCAATAGTTTTAATCAAACAATTAAACATATGTGTATGTAACCACTGTTGAACATAAAGTAGCCGAAGTGTTTAAAACATACGAGCACAGTTTAGTTGAAGTTTACCCTCTTTAACTTTGTTGTTCTGCTGTTTTGTGTTCATCTGCTTCTCCCATTTGCTCTTTTTACATTGACTATCATTTTATATAGACTAATACAATCAGATACAGCAATAATTCTTTTAGGCTTTTTTTTGTTTGTTTGTTTGTTTGTTTTTTCTTTGTCTATATAAACTTTTTTTTACATTTTGTTTTAGTTATGTTGGAACATTAAAATTAAAACCTTAAACAATTTTTTTATTTGAAATAAGATAAATATTAGCTGGAATAAAATTAAGTATTAAAAAAAAACGTTTAATTTAGTTTACCTTGATTTAACATAATAAATAAAACTGAAATAAAAAATTATTTAAACATTAAATAAATACGAAAACTACTAAAAATGACAAAAAAAACCCACAACATAATTACTACAACTTTAAAATGAAAATGAAAGCAGAAAATATAATAATAAAACCTCATTCAAAATATGAATAAAAACTATAATAGTATCTCAGTGATGCTAAAATAACACTGCTTTGAAATATTTTTCACTTAGAATTTTTTTTTTAAAAGTAAGACAT
Organism: Onychostoma macrolepis; assembly: GCF_012432095.1. Taxonomy (NCBI): domain Eukaryota; kingdom Metazoa; phylum Chordata; class Actinopteri; order Cypriniformes; family Cyprinidae; genus Onychostoma; species Onychostoma macrolepis. The sequence goes on along the minus strand of NC_081167.1, from coordinate 29,432,238 downwards.
TAAATTAAACATGAAATTTTGAAGTACAAAGACTGAAATAGTATTTTCTTGTAAAACATACTCCAATAATTGTTGTTTTATTTACAAATTAAAAAAATTTAACTACAGGGAAAGTCTCTGGCCTGACTTTGAAAGCCTCAAAAACTATCCAAAAAAGTGATTCTAGCTCCACAAATGACAAAAAGCATTGTTGTTGTTGTTTTTTTCACCTTAAGTGGACACATATAGGATGAATATAGAGATGCAGTTCTCACTGCTTTAGGATTAACAGAATTTTTGGATAGTTTCCATGTACTTTTTTTGTGATATAAAGTCAGAATTGTTAGATAAAAAAGTCACAATTACCTTTTTAATTTTTTTATCCTGTGGCAGAAACAGTCTTCCATACTTCACAGCATTTTCCTTTTACATAAAATTTCAATATTCAAATTAAAATATTATGTGCATTTATTAATTTATCTGTTAAGTCGCCATGTAGTGAGATCACTTACAGTCAGCCAGTCATTTTCGCAAAATAAACCCATTCAAGGTGACATAAGATGTTTCTGTCTGCTAGGTGTGGGTAAGACCACTCTGGTGAAGAAGGTGTGTGATGCCGTCGTCTCGGCCGGGGTCTCTATCAGCGGTTTCTACACGGAGGAGGTCCGAGAGCGGGGCAGGAGAGTGGGCTTTGATGTGGTCACACTCACAGGGGACAGAGGACGGCTGTCCAGGCTCAGGTATCTGCTCGTCTCTCCATCAATCATCCGCTGCTCTTGTGTATTTACTGCTGTCGTCAATCACTAACACACTCTTCTGTGTTTGATCCAGCGCTCAATCCGCCGCAGGTGGACGTGAATGCAGGGTCGGACAGTACGTGGTCGATCTCCAGTCATTTGAGAGTCTCGCTCTTCCTCTTTTCAGAGATGTATGTATGGATGAATGAATTTTATGTTTTATTTCATTTCAGTTAACTTTTTTATTTTTATTTTAAGTAACGGAGATGTATGTTTGTTTGTTTATTTATTTATTGTCTGTATATTTTTATTCATTTTATTTTTATTTTTTGCTTATGTTAGTACATCCAGTTAAACTAGACGAAACAAGATGTGTGCTGTTGGGTTTATCATTTAGTGAAACAAAACTAAACTGTGGTACAATAAAACAAAAATGGTGGATTTACTATAAAATGGTTAGTATAGTTAACTAAAATTAAAACGAATTATGTTAGTACATCAAAATAGATATTGAAACTAAAATCTTAAACTTTTTTTATTTGAAATATTAAGTCAAGTTTATTTTAAGTAAGATGTTTTGTTTATTTTAAGTTAGATGCTTTGTCATTTTTATTATCTTTTTTAAATGTCTATTTTTTTTTATTCATTTTTATTTTAGTTTTGGTTTTAGTTATGTTAGGTACATCAAGTTTAACGAATTTTAAGTTCTGTTTTTTTTAAATAATATTTTACTTCGTTTCATTTCACTTTTATTTTAAATAAGAGATGTTTTGTCATTTTTGTTAGTTAGTGTATATGTTTTTTTATTACTCTTTTTTTCAGTTTTTGTTTTGTTAGTACATGACGTTATAAGAGGAAATGTTATCTGGCAACTAGCTAAAAATATGATAAGTTTAAGTTTTTTGTTTGTTTTGTTTTAAAAAAAACAAACATTTTTGTTACTTGAATAAAATAAACATTAACTTAAATATAATAAAATCTAAAACATGCAACTTTTTTTATTTTATTTTTTATTTCAACCGAACTATATTAATTTAGTTTAGTTTAGCTTCATTTAATAACCAGTCAGGGTTTAAGTTTTTCATAGTTTCAGTTATCTTGTATTTTACTATTAGTAACAGATGTTTTGTAATTTTTTTAGGGTTTTTTTGTTTGTTTTTTTATGTCTATATAAACTTTTTTTTAATTTTGTTTTAGTTATGTTGGTACATTAAAATTAAAACCTTAAACAATTTTGTTATTTGAAATAAAATAAATATTAGCTGGAATAAAATTAAGTATAAAAAACACTTTTAATTTAGTTTATCTTGATTTAACATAATAAATAAAACTGAAATAAAACATTAAAAAAATTATTGAAACATTAAATTAATACGAAAACTACTAAAAATTACAAAAAAAACACAACATAATTACTACAACTTTAAAATTAAAATGAAAGCAGAAAATATAATAAAACCTCATTCAAAATATGAATAAAAACTATAATAGTATCTCAGTGATGCTAAAATAACACTGCTTTGAAATATTTTTCACTTAGAAAAAAAAAAGTAAGACATTGAATTAAACATGAAATTTTGAAGTACAAAGACTGAAATAGTATTTTCTTGTGAAACACTCCAATAATTGTTTTTATTTACAAATTCTAAACATTTAACTACAGGGAAAGTCTCTGGCCTGACTTTGAAAGCCTCAAAAACTATCCAAAAAAATGATTCTAGCTCCACAAATGACAAAAAGCATGATAAAAGTAGTGTAGTGAAACCACACAATAGCTTTGTGAGGAAATTTAAGTTATTATTCACTGGAAATGTTGCGTGATCGGACAATTTTGCAACTCTTTTATGATGAATTTGCATATCTTCACCACTATGCTACCATCATATGCAGACACATATTTCATCTCTCTGTGACCCAGAGTCATGCGTTTCTGACGGACACATTGAGTGTGTCTGCTGCCAGAGCCTTCATCTTCATCATCTGTGATAGTAGCGTAGGATGCGCCGTGTACAAGACCTTTGAGTGCACTTCAGTGTTATTTTAGTATCATTGAGATATGATCATAGTTTTTATTAGTATTTTGAATTTGTTTTTGTCATATTTCCCATTTTAATTTTAGTTAAAAGTTTTAGTCTTTTATCTTTTTTTTTTCATTTTTACTTTAATTTTCCTTTTAGTTATGTTAGTACATGTTAGTACACAAACTGATTTTTACTTACTAACAACAAAAAACCGTATATAAAAATTATGGTACATTTTATTTACATTTACATTTATTCATTTGACAGACGCTTTTATCCAAAGCAACAGTTGAGGAATACAACAAGCGATTTATCATAAGGTTTCAGTCATCGTTCAAAATAGTAAAAGCTATAGGACAGGAAGGGATAAAGGATAAGATAAAAGAAAAAGGGAAGGCATAAACTAGCTGATATAAATAGTTTTTTTGTTTGTTTTTTTTATTGATTTTTACTTGATGATAAACAAAAACATATACCAGAACCACACTGGTTTAAGTTTTTATATATATATTATTTAATTTCAGTTAACTCTTAATGTTTTGTCATTTTTATTAATATTTTTATTTTAATGTCTATACATTTTTTCTTCATTTTCACAGCAAATGAAAACTTGAAATAAAATAAGTTTGTTTTTTTTATTGATTTTTACTTAACATCAGAATCGGGTTTATTTATTGATTTTTAAATAATAGTATTTTATTTAATTTCGGATTAACTTTTTTTTAATTTTAAGTAACAGATGTTTTGTCTTTTTTTTTTTTTTTTTTTTTCAAATGTATATATATTTTTGATTTCACTTATTTCAGTTTTGTTCTGTTAGTAATTCAAGTTAAACTAAATGAAAATTAGAAATGTTACCTGGCAACTATAGCTGAAATAAAGTAATAATTTGTTTTTACTCATTAACAACAATAACATACCAGAACCACAAAGGGTTTACATTTACATTTTATATTTTAGTAACTTAGATGTATTTCAGTTAACCTTTATTTTAAGTAACAGAAATGTATTTGTATGGTTTTAGTTTTAGTTAACTATAATAACCCTGATGCACTTAATGCAATACTGGAGAAGTTATCAACACCGAGAAACTATACGACTAAATTAATAGTTCTGTGGGCTGTAGCACGAAGCCAGATGAACAAACTCAGAGTTGCAGAGTAAGTTTTGAGTTGACAAAACCTGATGAAGCCAACCTGGTTTAGATCAGGTTCACCAGGCTCACAAAGCCTATTTAGGTGCCAAACTTGAATATGCAGATGTATCAATGAGATTTGAGAGCTGTGAAGATTATCAGAGAACTACTTTTATGATCACATTAAATGTATTTGGTCATTTTTAGAGCTTAGCAGCCACAGGTCACGGTCGATGTTTAGTGAAAGAAAGAAAATCATAGGGTTTGGAACAACATGAGGGTTATTAAATGAACATTTCCTTGAACTTTCCACATCATGTTTCTTGCTGAGTTTTGAGTTTGATTATGAACAGATGCGGGAGGGAAGCAAGAGGCTGTTTGTCATCGATGAGATCGGAAAGATGGAGCTGTTCAGCCAAGCGTTTATCCGTGCGGTGAGACAGACGCTGGACGCCTCCAGCTGCTCCATCCTGGGCACCATCCCTGTTCCTAAAGGAAAACCTCTCGCGCTGGTGGAGGAAGTGCGCAGCCGACAGGACATCAAGATATTTATGGTAAAAACTTTTTACATCACTCAAGTTTTCCAAGCAAGCTTCCTTCTCGCCTTTTATTTGCATGCAACACTCATGCATGTGGCAGAGAAATGCCGCAGACTATTCACTAGATGCTAAAGAAATACTTTGTTCGTGTCCTTTTCCCATTTCAAAGAGTTTATATGACCCTATGATACACTCCAAAAAAATGTAGGCCTAAATACAAGATTTATGTATTTGAATTGCATATAAAACTTTCTGTGCATATAACACAGTTTTAACAAACTAATAAACTTAATGTGGTGCATTTTTGTCAGTCAAACATAATTAAAACTATTATCGGCGATGTATCGCCTGCGATTATGAACGCGATATTGCATAGCTTGTCAATGAACTATGGCTCTGTGTATTGAATGCCGCTCCATCTGAAAGCACTAATCTTTGGAGATTGACTACTAATTACAGAACCGGCTTTACTGACGAGATGCGCATGATAATCACATTCGATTATTTGCACAGCCCTAATTAAAACCAGTCAGAATTTCATCATTTTTAATTAACTAATTGAACATTGCTTGTTCCACAGCTAGCTGTATCTTAACAATATTCATACTTTTGAACTGAATAAATTGAATTGTTTCAGGTGTAGTTATAATTACACAGTTCATACAATCAGTCAAACCTGGAAACCTTTATACAATCAAATAAACTTTGAAATATCAAGGAATATTGAAATTGTCTCTTTTTTTTCATTTTTCTTTTTTTCTAAATGGTCATTTCTAAACTGCCAGGCTTGGAAATAAAACATACAATTTTTGTAATGAACTGAATTAGTTTTAAATGCACAATAACCGGATTCATTTATTTTTTATCTTTTGCCAAGTAAATGTAATTTTCACAATAAAGTGCTGATTCTAAACAATTTGAATAAATGCATTTAGAAAATGATTATTTAAATAAAATCAAACAGAGGCAAATAGATAATAAACTGTCAAGATTTTTTTTTTTTTTTTTTTTTTTGAGTACACAAATCTGACTCGTTTCATTTATGCATGACACATATACATCACTTAGGTTTATTAGTTTGTTAAAACTGCGCAATTCAGAATGGATGGAAATTTTACATGCAATTCAAATACATGCTGTAATTCTTAAATTTAGACCTAAATAATTTTTTTTAATCAAGGCTCATTTTCATCACCAAAAGTGCATAGTTCCCCAAAAGATATCTGATGCATGCTAGACTTCTACACAGAGGAAAGTGGAAGTGTGGCTTCATTTGAGCGTTCATCCGTGAGTCACACAGGACGTGTGTCTAGACCAGCTTATGATGAATCCATGCATGTGGAAACAATCGCTGTGTGCTTTACATGTGTTTGTGCTGCTGATATGATGAATGATAACACAGATTCCTGTGCATTGCTTATTGTTTGGTCTGTATGGAATCTGAGCCCACATCAACAGAAGCTGCACAGATTTTAAACTCGCATTATTCACTAAATTCTGTGCATTCCAGCACTTAATCAGTGTTCTGAACTGCAAGAGATTTGACTTAAAACTAATTATTTTATAATGCTGTAAGCTACCAATATATGTGACCCTGGACCACAAAACCAATCTTAAATGATTTATACATCATGCATAAAATAAAAATATTGAGAAAATCACCTTTAAAGTTGCCCAAATGAAGTTCTTAGCAATACTAATCAAAAATGAATTTGATACATTTATGGTAAGTAATTTACAAAATATCTTCATGGAACATAATCTTTACTTAATATCCTAATGATTTTTGGCATAAAATAGAAATCGATAATGTTGACCCATATAATGTATTTTTGGCTTTTGCTACAAATATACCCCAGCGACTTAAGACTGGTTTTGTGGTCCAGGGTCACATATAATAAGGACATCTATTCTGCAAAATTCCACAGACAATCAGTGCAGAAAACTTTAAAAGGACACAGATTCCCTTTTCTGTGATTTATATATGATCAAAACAACAGTTTGACTTAAATCATCATTCAACTGCATTGTTGCCATGTTTCAGGTTTACTTTCATGCAAATATAGTTTCTACAGTCATGGAAAACCTGCAAATATCAGGGAATTTTTTTAAATGCCATGGCAATAAATGCTTATTGCTTTATTTTATATGATTAAATAATTGTCAGTTTTAAATAGTAATTTTAATAAATTGTCATTTAAAAAAAAAGTTTAAAAAAAATATTTTTTAATTGCCTTGGGAAAGGTGTGTGTCAATACAGTTTCTACAGTCATGGAAAACCTAGAAATAAAAAAAAATAAAAAATTATTTATTTAACATTTTTAAACAAACATTTAAGTGATGCTGTCTGTCTGTCTGTCTGTCTCCCACAGATCACGAAGGAAAACAGAGACTTGATCTTTGATGACATTGTCTCAGCTGTACAAGAGTGCCTGAAGTAAATGACGAGAGGCATACGTTACTGATAATTTATTTTTTCATTTTTGTTTGCCAACAAGCCCTACAGGAGCTCCGTTCATTCGTGCAGTGCAGCGTGTCCCACGAGTGTAATGTATGCGTGTGATTAAGCATCTCTCTCTCCAGCACGTCTGGTAATGGACGGAGCTCTGCATTATTGATTGGGTGCGAGCGTGAGAGACCGTCCTGGAGGAACGACTGAGATGAACAGAGGTGATGCCCTGCGAACACTCGTCAGCTCTTAAATGTTTTCAATGGGACAGAGAGGCCACTGAGGCGCCGACCTTTCCTCCTGAGCTTCCTGTATGTACGTTTCCCATTAAACAGGAAAATAAATTCATATTTGAGAGAACAACAATGTCAGGATTCCAGATGTTTTATTTATTTTCACCATATGGAAACATGTTCCTGAATATGTTTAAAAATGATACACTATCTTTCACTTCTTGACAAAAAAGTACAATAAATGCGTATTTATAAGTTATATATGTCATTATTTACTGAATATGCATAATAAATGTATGCATAATAAATTTGAGAACTACAACTTTTGACAGAATAACAACTTAAATGTTGTCTCTTCCTTTAAAAAGTTAAAAAGTTAAAAAGGACTAAAGAAGTTTTGGAATATCCACTGCTGTATTGTGTTTTGTTTTGTTTGTGTTTTGGCAACTATCCTTGCTTTCAACCATCAATTCTGTCTGTTTAAAGGGACAGTTCACCTAAAAATTTGAATTCTGTCATCATTTACTGGCCGGTAGCCATTGACTTCTTTAGTATTTTTCTTTTTCATACTATGGAAGTCAATGGCTACCAGCAACTGTTTTAAAATTAGACATGTTTAGAACAATATGGTGAGTAAATTAAGTATTTTTCTGTTTTTAATAAACATAAAACATTTTTAACAAAAAAAGAATCGCCATTAATGCATGCAATATAATTTAAAACAAACTGTTGTTTAGAGTTGTTCGTCATGTTCGCAGATGGTCAGTGCAGTGCTATTAATTAATCCAACCACAACAACTGTGGTTATAATGTCTGATCCCATTTCAATCATTTTTGAAACTATAAATTTTATTTATTTTATTTGTATGTATTCTTTATAGATTTAGGCACAAAGGCTTGAAACTATATAGTGAGTAAATACTAGAATTCAATAGAACTCAAAACATTCTTTACAAAATACTGATATTAATGTGTAATTTTATTAGAGAATGCAAAAGAATTAAAGTTCACAGTTGACTGATACTATTATTCCAACCACCACAGCTGTTTGCACTTTATAATGTCTGATCTCACTTTAACGTTTTGAGCTCTACATTAAAAAATAAATAAATAAAAATGTATGTAGAGCCAGTTAAATCTATAGTGTTATTGAGCAACATTCGCTATGAGGATAATGCTCTTTTGTGAAATCAAATAAAAAATTAATCTCTCTTCCATTGCATTTGCATTAATTAAATTAAATTTCCTCTAAGATGTGCTGCGATCAGACCTCGTCAGAGAAACTGGACTGTTCTTTTGTGAATTGTGAATTTTCTGTGAATTGTGGTTGGAGTTTCTGCAGATGAACGGGGTCAGCTGGTAAAGCGCTCTTCCAAATGCAAAGGAAGGAGGAAAGGCCAGTGCCCAGTGAGATGTGCGTCACAGACCATTGTGTGCCAGTTTCAGCTCTGCATTGACGTCCACTATCAGGCAGTGGAACAAACGCAGCTCTCTGACAGATGAATCATCTGCTTCTGAATCTCTGCTTTAGTGTGTATAATCATATTCCTCCAGTTACTACTTATACAGTCTTAAACTAGCATGTAAGGTGTCTCAAAACATGTTTTGAGTCAAATGACATTCACAACCCATTTTGCTTTTAAATTTTGGAAGTCATGCCATGCAGTTGTAGGATGTTCTGGATGGTTGCTAGGTCGTTGCTATGCTGTTGCTATGGTGCTCTGGCCTGGTTGCTAGGTTGTTATGGGTGGTTGCTAGGTAATTGCTATGCAGTTGCTATGGTGTTCCAGCCAGGGTGGTTGCTCAGTCGTTGCTATGCAGTTGCTATGGTGTTCTGGCCTGGGTGGTTGCTAGGTTGTTGCTAGGGTGTTCTGGCCTGGATGATTGCTAGATTGTTGCTATGCAGTTGCTAGGGTGCTCTGGGTGGTTGTTAGGTTGTTGCTATGCAGTTGCTATGGATTTCTGGCCTGGTTGCTAGGTTGTTGCTATGCAGCTTCTAGGGTGTTCTGGCCTGGGTGGTTGCCAGGTCGTTGCTATGCTGTTGCTCGGGTGTTCTGGCCTGGGTGGTTACTAGGTCATTACTATGCAGTTGCTAGGGTGTTATGGGTGTTTGCTAGGTCATTGCTACGCAGTTGCTATGGTGTTCTGGCCTGAATAGTTGCTAGGCTGTGCTATGCAGTTGTTAAGTTGATGTGAGCATAAGCAGTTGCTAGGGTTTTCTGAGTGATTGATAGGTCATTGCTATACATTATTAAGTAAATGTTAGAATATTGATATACAGTTGCTAGGGTCCAGTTGCTAGAATTTTGCTATGCAGTTGCTAAGGCATTCTGTGGGGTTGGTAATGTGTTACTATGTCACTAAGGACGATAACTATAAAGATAACGATAAAGATATAGTTCTAAAATTCGTTCTCAATATTAAAGAATAGCAGAGTCCACACCACAGCTATAACGATAAAGGCACAGAGAAACGATATCGTCGGAATCACTTTCAAAATGATTTTTTCCAGCTGATGAACGATAAAAAAACAATTAGAATCCATCCTGCTGTAACGAGCTAGAGAATTTAAAGTGGCAGACAAGTGTGCGCTCAGAAGAAACAGATGATATCGTCCACTGGTGTGGACGCTAATATCTTTCTTTATAGTTATCGTTCTCGGTGTGAACAGGCCTTTAGGATGTTTTGGGTGGTTGCCAGAGTGTTGCTATGCACTTGCTAGAGTATTATGGGTGATGTCACTGCTAGAATGTTGCTATGCAATTGTTAAGGCAGTTTGAGGGACTGTTATCATGTTGCTATGTGTTTGCTAGGTTTGGATGGTTGCCAGGGTGTTGCTATGTTGTTTTGATTGATCGATCATTGCAGTGCATTTGCAAGGATGTTCTGGGTGGTTGTTAAGTAGTTGCTATACAGTTGCTAGGGTGTGAAAAAACATAATATTCTGAGTTACTGCTCATATAGCTTTCAACAAGCATTTATGGGGTCTCGCAACATGTTTTAACAGTCAAATAACATTCAAAACCTATTTTACTTACAAATTCTGATGCAAGTAAGAATGTGAAGGCAAGAACATAGCCTCTGTGAACAGCCCCTGAAAGGTGTTAAAACATAACTTTTAAAGAACAACACAGCCACTGTCATGTCCAGTGTTCCTCCTGAAATATCGCCGGACATCAAAACAAGTTCATAATGTCTCTGAATCTCAGTGTGTGTTTGTTCCAGGTCATTTGAAGGAGAAGGGCTGCAGAGGCCAGACAGATTGAGAAGGTGATTGTGGGTAGAGCTGTGGCCGTCAGGGGACTGGTGAGGCTGTTCTCTTAAAGGCAGTGCCAATCGCCCGCAGCGGCAGCACAGATGGATTACATAATAGCGCTGACGGGGGCCGTGCCAACTCCTGTCCCATATCTCACCCACTGCGACAGAGATTACTGACCCTATATGCGTTTGTCTTCCAAGATTCATCCCTTTAACTAGCCTCGTGTCATCTTGCATAACCAACCAGCGCATAACATGTGCCTTGGGAAATTATTTTAACCATGAATAAAGAAATGTGTTTCACATGAAAGGACATTTAGAAACTCACTAATAGAGACCATATTAGGGCTGCACGATATATCGCATGCGATATTTAGTGCGCATCTTGTCAGTAAAGTAAATAAATAAAATGCTGCTCCATGTGAAATCACGCATGTGATGGAAATTTACCGTGATGATCACAGAACCGGCTTTACTGACAAGATGCGCATTAAATATCGCATGCGATATATCGTGAAGCCCTAGACAATATTTACACTTTACAATGTTTTAGAGTTGCATAGGGGCAGAAAATTTCAGCTAAATTTCTGGAAACTTCCCAAAAAAATTCCAAAAAATCCTGGAATGTTTCTGGAAACTTACCAGAAATTATCTGCATCTTTGCAACCCTATTTGCCCGTGCAAACTCACCACCACAATACCACGGTGTTGTGGGAGGCTCTCAGGATATTTGGAGTGTTTTGTAGCATGTAGTTAGGGTGTTCTGGGTGTTTGCTAGGTCATTTCTATGTAATTGTTAAGTAGATGTTAGTATATTGATATGCTAGCACTAGCACTTTAGTCTCAAACCTGCTCCAGCACACATGCCCATGTAGTTTTCAAATAAGCCTGAAGGACCTTATTAGCTGGATCAGGTGTGTTTAATTAAGGTTGGAGCTAAACTCTACAGGGCTGTGGCCCCCCAGGAACTGAGTTTGACACCCCTGCACTAGGGTTATTACATTGCCAGAATGTTTCTATGTGATTGCTAAGGAGTTTTGGGGTGGTTTTCAGGGTGTTGCTATGTGGTTGCTTGAGTATTGTGGGTGGTTTCATTGCTAGATGTTTCTAAGGCATTCTGAGGGGCTGTTAGTGTGTGGGTATATGATTACTAGAGTGTTTTGAGTGGTTGTCAGGGTGTTGCTAAGGTATTTGGGGTGGTTGCATTGCTAGTGTGTTGCTATGCAGTTACTAGGGTTTTCGGGGTGGTTGCATTACTAGAGTGTTGCTATGCAGTTGGTAAGTTACTCTTGAGGGGCTGTTAGTATGTTGCTATGCAATTACCAGTGTGTTTTGGGTGGTTTCTAGGGTGTTACTATGTATTTGCTAGAGTATTCCAGCTGGAATATTGCTAGAGTCCTCTGACTCAAACGTTACTATGCAGTTGCTAAGGCATTCTAAGGGGCTGTTAGCATGTTGCTATGTGATTACTAAGGTGTTTTGGGTGGTTGCCAAGGTGTTGCTATGCAGTTGCTAGGGTATTCGGGGTGGTTGAATTGGTAGTGTGTTCCTATGCATTTGCTAAGGCATTCTGAGAGGCTGTTAGAGTGTTGCTATGTGATTACTAGGGTGTTTTGAGTGGTTGTCAGGGTGTTGCTAAGGTATTTGGGGTGGTTGCATAACTAGAGTGTTACTATGCAGTTTCTTGGGGGGTTGCATTACTAGAGTGTTGCTATGCAGTTGCTAGGGTATTCTAAGGGGCTGTTAGCATGTTGCTATGTGATTACCAGTGTGTTTTGGGTGGTTGCCAGGTGTTGCTATGCAGTTACTAGGGTTTTCGGGTGGTTGCATTACTAGAGTGTTGCTATGTGATTACTAAGGTGTTTTGGGTGGTTGCCAGGGTGTTGCTTTGCAGTTGCTAGGGTATTCTAAGGGGCTGTTAGTATGTTGCTATGCGATTACTAAGGTGTTTTGGGTGGTTGCCAGGGTGTTGCTATGCAGTTGCTAGGGTATTCGGGGAGTTTGCATTGCTAGAGTGTTGCTATGCATTTGCCAAGGCATTCTGAGAGGCTGTTAGTGTGTTGCTATGTGATTGCTAGGATGTTTTGGATGGTTGCTAGGGTATTGCGATCACTAAAATGTTTCCTTAGATTTTTCTCCACTGTATAATAGTCTGGTAGGCGAGTGCTTAGAATAGTAATTGAATTATATTTTACGTAAATATTGAAATATTAGCCTACTAATGATTCTGCATAAATGTTGACTCATTCCTTTTTTATACGGACTAATAGCATTTAACACAAGAGCATCATGACACCTAATGATTTTGTATCCTGTTTTTTATTCATTTTCCTCTAAAACTGCTTTCAATGGCTTTCCCTTGTGCGCACTAAAGATGAGTTTAGCCTCACTGAAAATGGATAGAAGCAATTTCCATAAGTCTACTTTATCTGAGCTTGCAGAAGAGTCTTGGTCAAAACCAGGAGCGTCTGCCCATAAGAGCTGCTCCATCCGGTGCCAGCACATACAGATGGTGTGTGTGTACGCGAGTGTTTCTTCACTCATCGACAGAGCCGTCAACACAAAGCCTTACTAAATAAGCATGTTTGGGCGCCTTTGAATCGCCTTTCATTTCCATATCGCTGACATGCATTCATGGAGGGCAGACGCTAAATGTCTATCCCCTCCCTGCAAACGTCTGAATGAGGCCCGGGGGGGTTTACAGTCTGGGGCATATAGTGAAGAGCGAAGGATCTTTTGTGAGCACCCTTTTAATATATTATAGTGTACAACGAGCTTCCTCACACATTGAGATGAATCACAACAGACAGGCATGCTACCAATTAACCAACGCCTCAGAGTACAACAAATGAGAGATGCACACCGGACAAAAGCAGCATTTGGAGAGTAAAGAGACGGCAGCATATATTAGTCTAAGGTACTGAATTATTAAATGCATAAAAGATAGACTTTGGAAATGAAAGACTGCACAATATTTTGGTCACAATGATGGAACAGAATTCAGAGGTCTTGTTTTTAAAAGCTAAACTGTTTTTATCTTCTTGTTTCACTGTTATCATGTAATGTTAATTATAATGCAAATAAAATAATGATATGCAAACAGAAACAATAATAGCCTGTCATTTTAGTGGTTTATTTATCTGCTACAATAATGCAATGCATTTGAATGATCTTCATTTGGAGGTATCTTAATTCTTTCTGTAAATATTGATAGCAATATTTATTTATTTGTAATTGAATTATTAGATTGCAATACCGATTGCAATATTTGATTGTTTGTTATATTGCATTATTAGATCAAGTCAAATACAGACTGTTAACAGGTTAACGGATTTATATTTATGTCAGATTTATACATTTAACCCTTTGTTTTCATATTAATTCTTTGCAATTGATCAAATTACAGTGCAGTTATTTTTTTAATTGACTGCTCAAAAACAGACAAAACTGTTTATTAGATTCATATTTCTATCAGATTTACACTTAACCCTTTGTTTGCACAATGAATTATTTTCAATTGGTTAGTCAAATTATAATTCAGTTCACTTTTAATTGATTGACAGTTCAACTAGACTTAAGTTTGCTTATCAGTTTTATATTTATATCAGATTTACATTTGTTTGGATATTAAATTATTTGCAATTAGTTAATCAAATTACAATTCAGTTAATATTTTAATTGATTGACAGCTCAAATGCACAAAAAAACCTGCTTATTAGATTTATATTTATATTTGAATTACATATTTAACCCTTTGTTTGCATACTGACTTATTTGCAATTAGCTATTTAAATTACAATTTATCCAATTACTGTTTTAATTATTTTTACAGCTGAAATAGTCAAAACTGTTTATGAGATCTATATTATATTAACATCAGATTTGGACATTTAACCTTTTCCTATAATGCTGTCTGTTGTGGCTCATATGAAAGAGCAGAACAAAAGTACAGGACTGACCGCAAAAACAGAAGTTTCCTCTAAAAGCGCTGTGAGCCATGTTGACTCGAGGACACACAGACATCACTACCCCTCAAAACACGCGTGTAGAGTTTCACCTTTGAAGCCACGCAGATCAAAGCGGCTGAGGAAGACCACAGAAAAGAGATATAAAAGCACAGATCACTGGAGAGCCGAACGCACGATACCAGACACCTGTTCATGAGCCAAACACTCTCACATCTATTTAAAAACAAGTGTTGAGAATAAATGAGTGTATGAAGTAAAGCTAGACTGCAGGTTAACCATTTGTATGCATCTCTCAATATATTACAGGAATCCCCATTAACCACAGAATCAGAAACCTTTTGAATCATCCTTCAGTTTGCGCAAATTGCTTTTTATTGTAATGCACTTAGAATGGACATCTGTGGTACAAGACACTGCATAGGACACGCATTCAAATGCATGCATAAGATATAAATGTTATACGTGTTAACATGACACTAACGCAATGAAATCGCTTACTGACCTTGTCAAGTTCTCCAGGACTCTATCATGACCACCATGAATATGGTAAACCTGGTAACTTTCACTTGACACACAGAAACCGAAAGGGACGTGATGTCCACAAACTATCCTCAGAGGCAAATCAGCTCAGTTGCTGTTCAAATTTGAATTAAAAATCTTACTATAAATTGTGAATCTTATACTCAAATCAGTCTAAATAAAATGCAGTATCCATTGTATGTGCATTACTGTAATGTACTGTAATTACTGTAAATTTGTTTGTTTTTATCAATGTTAATTATAATGCAAATAAAATAATGATATGCAAACAGAAACAATAATAGCCTGTCATTTTAGTGGTTTATTTATCTGCTACAATAATGCAATGCATTTTGAATGATCTTCATTTGGAGGTATCTTAATTCTTTCTGTAAATATTGATAGCAATATTTATTTATTTGTAATTGAATTATTAGATTGCAATACCGATTGCAATATTTGATTGTTTGTTATATTGCATTATTAGATCAAGTCAAATACAGACTGTTAACAGGTTAACGGATTTATATTTATGTCAGATTTATACATTTAACCCTTTGTTTTCATATTAATTCTTTGCAATTGATCAAATTACAGTGCAGTTATTTTTTAATTGACTGCTCAAAAACAGACAAAACTGTTTATTAGATTCATATTTCTATCAGATTTACACTTAACCCTTTGTTTGCACAATGAATTATTTTCAATTGGTTAGTCAAATTATAATTCAGTTCACTTTTAATTGATTGACAGTTCAACTAGACTTAAGTTTGCTTATCAGTTTTATATTTATATCAGATTTACATTTGTTTGCATATTAAATTATTTGCAATTAGTTAATCAAATTACAATTCAGTTAATATTTTAATTGATTGACAGCTCAAATGCACAAAAAAACCTGCTTATTAGATTTATATTTATATTTGAATTACATATTTAACCCTTTGTTTGCATACTGACTTATTTGCAATTAGCTATTTAAATTACAATTTATCCAATTACTGTTTTAATTATTTTTACAGCTGAAATAGTCAAAACTGTTTATGAGATCTATATTATATTAACATCAGATTTGGACATTTAACCTTTTCCTATAATGCTGTCTGTTGTGGCTCATATGAAAGAGCAGAACAAAAGTACAGGACTGACCGCAAAAACAGAAGTTTCCTCTAAAAGCGCTGTGAGCCATGTTGACTCGAGGACACACAGACATCACTACCCCTCAAAACACGCGTGTAGAGTTTCACCTTTGAAGCCACGCAGATCAAAGCGGCTGAGGAAGACCACAGAAAAGAGATATAAAAGCACAGATCACTGGAGAGCCGAACGCACGATACCAGACACCTGTTCATGAGCCAAACACTCTCACATCTATTTAAAAACAAGTGTTGAGAATAAATGAGTGTATGAAGTAAAGCTAGACTGCAGGTTAACCATTTGTATGCATCTCTCAATATATTACAGGAATCCCCATTAACCACAGAATCAGAAACCTTTTGAATCATCCTTCAGTTTGCGCAAATTGCTTTTTATTGTAATGCACTTAGAATGGACATCTGTGGTACAAGACACTGCATAGGACACGCATTCAAATGCATGCATAAGATATAAATGTTATACGTGTTAACATGACACTAACGCAATGAAATCGCTTACTGACCTTGTCAAGTTCTCCAGGACTCTATCATGACCACCATGAATATGGTAAACCTGGTAACTTTCACTTGACACACAGAAACCGAAAGGGACGTGATGTCCACAAACTATCCTCAGAGGCAAATCAGCTCAGTTGCTGTTCAAATTTGAATTAAAAATCTTACTATAAATTGTGAATCTTATACTCAAATCAGTCTAAATAAAATGCAGTATCCATTGTATGTGCATTACTGTAATGTACTGTAATTACTGTAAATTTGTTTGTTTTTTTATCAATGTTAATGATAATGCAAATAAAATGATGTGCAAACAAAACAAAAAAATATTTTGAGCTCTTTTCATTTTTAAAATTTTTATGATTTATCTTTATTTGGAGACATCTTGATTTTTTTAATAAATATTGTTTGCATATTGAATTATTTGTGACCCTGGAATACAAAACCAGTCATAAGGGTCCATTTGTTTTTTCAATTTGAGATTTATCTTATTTATGAACAAATAAGCTTTCCATTGATGCATGGTTTGTTATGATAAGACAATATTTGGCCGAGATACAACTATTTGAAAATTTGGAATCTGAGGGTGCAAAAAAAAAAAATCTAAATATTGAGAAAATCGCCTTTAAAGTTGTCCAAATTAACTTCTTAGCAATGCATATTACTAATCAAAAATGAAGTTTTGATATATTTACGGTAGGAATACTTGCAACAAAGTCATGGGTTCAAATCCCAAGAAATGCATAAAATGTGCATTTTGAATGTGATGTAATGCAAAGCATCTACCAAATGCATGAATGTGAAATTGAAATAAATGCTGCATGCACATAGAGCAACTTTAACTTTTTAACTACTTCTTTAACTATTTCTTTGTGATTTTATGAAGCATTTGCTTCAGTGAAGAACTCTTGTTTTTCAGTCTTATGCATCTGACAAACACATCCTTATTGCCCTGGGATGCAATATAGGATTCCAGCCTCCTCATATGAATCAGTGGGTACTGATAGAGGTCATGACCTCTGAGGAACTGGCCAGCAGTGACAATAACAAGAGAGACGGTCAGAAACGGCCCTCAGGGACACATTTGGACAGAGATTTTCCCATGACACCGGGTCAAACCCTTCAGCTCGAGCTCACAGAAAAGAACATATTAAAATTACAAGAGGAATCTGTTGAAAGTTAGCTAGTCCTCCCTTAAATTTTCGTGATTTTTTGACCATGCATAACTAGATTTAACTCACCACCAAGATGCTCTGCAAAATCCACTAAATCCAACACAGAAACAGTATTGCATATTTTGTAGAGTTATTTATTAAGTCTCTTATGCTCACCGAGGCTGCATTTAATTGATCAAAAATGTTTTCTATTTAAGTATATGTTAAAATATAATTTATTTCTGTGATCAAAGCTGAATTTTCAGCATCATTACTCTTCAGTGTCACATGATCCTTCAGAAATCATTCAAATATGCTGATTTGCTGCTCAAGAAACATTTCTAATTATTGTGAATGTTGATATTTTTGTGGAATTTTTTTTTAACTATTCAGAAGTTTGGGATCTGTGAGATAAAAAAAGAATTAAATTAACATTTTTATTCATCAAGAATGCATTAACTCGATCAAAAGTGACGGTAAAGACAAGTTATACAAGATTTTTTTTCTATTCATCAAAAAATCCTGCAAAAAAATGTATCATAGTTTCCACAAAAATATGAAGCAACACAACTGTTTTCAACATTTTTAATAATAGATCATGTTTTTTGAGCAGCAAATCAGCATATTAGCATGATTTCTGAAGGATCATGAGACACTGAAGACTGAAGATCACAGTAATAAATTTACATTTTAAAATAGATTCAAATTGAAAACAGTTATTTAAAATTGTAATAATATTTCACAATTTTTATTGTTGTTACTGTATATTTAGTCAAATAAATGCAGCCTTGGTGAGCAAAAGAGTCTTATTTCAAATATAAAAATCATAATTATTCCAAACTAATCCTTCATAAATCCTTGATAAAATGAAGTATTTCTTTGTTTCAGATAAGGATACAAGTTATTGAGAATGTGAGACGCCTGTTAGTGCACATTGATTTTTTCTTCTTTTTTGTCCCTAAGAGTCGAGTGAGTTTGACCTGTGGCGTGATCGAATGTTGACAGCGGCGCAGGGTACAGGAGCGGGTCGTGACCTCTGTGACACGGCAGTGAGGTGACGCATGCCCCTCTGCCCCGTCATTGACCGGATACTCTCCAGTTCAGCCCTTCTGATGACCGGCAGAGAAAGAGCTCGATTGTTGGCTTTCATCGGCGTAATTGACTCGCGAGCACCAGTCAATGGTCTTTTTAAACACGCTCCGCTCATTTATCAACATCATGGAGTAAAAGTGACAGCAGGACGTCAGATAGAGTCGTTTTCAACTAGTGATCCCAGACTTTTGGACCCCACTAGATAATGATTTAAGTATCAACTTTGCCTCATATGGAGAATGAAAATCAATAGAGAGCTATGAAGGAGTATCGCAGCTCAGATAAAGCAAAATTCTCCTTATTTTCTGCATTTAATCTTTAAAAAAAATCTCATTTGTTATTTTCATTCCTGTGGGAGGCTTTTAATGGCCACAGAAGAATGTCTTTTTTGAAAGTCCTTGAGAGTTTGAGTCTTCATTGATTCATCATGAGCGTCAGGGATCAAACTGGGGTGAGACGTGATGTGGACGGACGGGAAAATAGCAGCGCTGCTGCTCATGTAAACTTCACTCATGTAAACGACTGACTCACTGAAATAATGAGTCATTGACAGAGAAGTGGATTTAATGAATGTCCTGTCTCGCTTATGTCAGGCATACAGCCATACACACACACTTAATGAAAAACAGGAGCGACTATACACACACACTCGACCGTTCAAAAGTTTGGGGTCGAGATTTTTTTTAAGTAATTAATGTTTTACAAAATAAATTGATCAAAAGTTGATCAAAAGACAATTTACAATGTATTCATCCAAAAATTCAGAGAAAAAAAAGTATCAGTTTTTGTAAACATATTAAGCCGCATGACTATTTTTAACATTGCCTCTGCAATATTCTGGTCTCTTGTATATACAATATGTGACCCTGGAGCACAAAACCAGTCTTAAGTCGCTGGGGTATATTTGTAGCAATAGCCAAAAATACACTGTATGGGTCAAAATTATAGATTTTGCTTTTATGCCAAAAATCATTAGTATATTATGGAAAGATCATATTCCATGAAGATATTTTGTAAATGTACTACTGTAAATATATAAAAACGTTGTTTTTTGATTAGTAATATGCATTGCTAAGAATTCATTTGGACAATTTTAAAGGCGATTTTCTCAATATTTAGATTTTTTTGCACCCTCAGATTCCAGATTTTCAAATAGTTGTATCTCAGCCAAATATTGTCTGATCCTAACAAACCATACATCAATGGAAAGCTTTCAGATGATGTATAAATCTCAATTTCGAAAAATTGACACTTAAGACTGGTTTTGTGGTCCAGGGTCACATTTAATATTCTAGTTGAGTATGGGGGGAAAAAATCCAGTCACATTCCAACAAATGTAAACATTAAAAGTCATTTTAAAAACCACAAATGTTACAAATAGCCATATCAAGAGAGACCAAAATATGGCAGAGACTTGAGCAACCCATAGCCACATGCTAAAAATGCTTTTTAATGACTTTTGATGTTTTTGTGTCCTATAATAAAGATTTGCATTTGTTTGCTGTATCAGAATATTGATTCAATATTAAGTATGGAAAATATTATTGAATAGCGTATTGCATATACAGGGCCAGTGCTGAACAATGTTGCAGCGTTTTACACACCACACTGTTACGTCCCATTAAATAAGCTCCGTCCCTTTGCACTTGGCACATTTCGAGTACTTAATGCACTCTAATCCAACACTGACCATGTGATGAAAGCCATTGTTTGAGCACTTTTACCCCTGCTGTCAGCGGGTCCGGGACGCCCAGATTTACCACCGATCCTCTTTTGTTTCGCATCCCGCTCGCTTCATTTCGAGTGGCGACTGTACCGTCTCTTATTATCATTTTAACATGAAATGCTCACCAATTATGTATGCGGAGACTCTTTGAAAGCTTAAAGGGATTGGAGGGGCATCCAGCTTCCAGTCATAACAGCTTTTCATATGCAAACGCACGAGCTGAACATCGACCTCTGAGGGTTTGGGGCCCAAGCCGGAAGGCTCAGATCTCCTCCGCGCTGTTTTAATGATTATTGTGCAAGCTTTCTTACTGTGTTTATCTGCAGTTGCCATATCAGCGCTTTTGAAATCCCTGTCTGAGAGGGAAAGATGAGGGTGTGTTGAATTGTGCCCGGTGGATCATTAAAACAGACATCAAACAAGCAAACAGCTCATTTCTTCACTATGAGAGAAGCTGCGGTCATTGATTTTTCTCAGGCCCGAAGGCTTTTCTTTGCCTATACGAAACACATTTCGCTGTTTTTACAAAGCACAGTATAAAAATGCACAATTTGCTTTAAATATTGTCAATCGGAACTACACGATCTACAATTCATTACAGGCTAACTATATCATAGTTTTCCATATTTTTTCTAAAATACATTTCTGAAATTTAGATATACCCAGCAAACAATTTTTGGAACTTTCTGGGAAGGTTAGTTTTTGGTTGCAAAAGAACCAACAGAGAACATTCTTTGTTTGGTTCCCAAAAACATTAGCAAATGGACCCTTTTTACATTTCTGGGTTTCTCAGCAGCGCAAGTCGTCATAGTTGGTAATTTGCTCAAATTACAAAAGACAAACTCCACGTAAGTGTTTTCATGATTTTCAAAAATGGAAAAAATTGAGAGAGACTGATAACGGCAGTCAGAAGAGAGAACGGTGTCAAATTTAATGTCCCTCCCATAGATGCTGCATTAGAAACACCCTCGCATTAACATAATTTTTTTGTAATATGATGCAAAAGTGATATAATAGAAAGTATAGTGTTATAAATATGCACACATTTAAAAAAAAAAAATCCAAATATGAAAAACTTCAGAGGATTTATGATGCTGAAGACCGTTAAACGTGTCATCACAGTCTTGTGAAAAATGTCCATGGGAACACTGCGGTTGCCAGTCAAATGCAAAATTACATCTGTTAAGAATTTCAGTCAGGTTTCAGGTCCCGTCATAGCACAGAAACTGCACTTGCTGAAATCACAAATGACTTGCTTCGTGCACCAGACTGCATCTTGGTACTATTTTTATTTGATCTTAGTGCTGCATTCGACACTATAGATCATGACATACTCATAGTTCGATAATAAAACTATACAGGTATTCAGGGACAGGCTTTAGGATAGATCCTACATGTCTGATCATTACCACTTGTTTATTTAAGTGGGGAATCATCTCAGTTAACACCAGTAAAGTATGAAGTACTGCAAGGATCAGTGTTAGGCCCTATGCTATTTACAATATACATGTCACCCCTTGGTAATATTATTAGAAAATAAGGGTGCATGATTTTTACTATCCGAGAACTGTAAATTTCTGCCATATGGACATCACCTTGACATAGTCACCACTGATAAACTACTCCTAAACGTAATGTAGAAACTTTTTAATTTTTTGTGAAGCTATTTAGCAATGATGTGTATCGTGAAAAGCGCAATACAAATAAACATGACTTGAATTGACCTGAAATGCAGTTTCTAGGTGGTTGCATACTGACCAAAGTCCCTGCAATATTCTGGTCTCTAGCATCGGCTCCTATATATGCAATGCAATACAATACAATATTTAATATTCTAGTCAAGTATGGAAAAAAAAAATTCAGACCCATTATGTAGCTATTGATTTTTTGATACAGCAAACGAATGCAAATGATTGCAAATGCTTGTTGCAAATGCAATATACAGTAGGTCACACAAAGCATTAAAAGTAATTTAAAAAAGTACAAATAGCCATATCTAGAGACAGAGACCAAAGGCAACCAACAGGGAATGTTAAGTGAATATTTTGCTGAGTATAAATGCAATATGCTGCTGTGTGCATTTTTCAGTTATACTTAATCTGCAGTATTTATTAATCCAGTTTATTACTTTTGGACCCTCATAATTGGATGGTAGTTTATGGATGTATATGACTCCGCCACATCTTTAAAAGAAAAAAGAAAAAGCCATAATGCGAATACTCATTGTGCTCATTCAAACTGCTGTAATGACCTTATTTTCTTACAATGCTTATGAAGACATTATTTTCAAGGCACAATTTAACCGATTTTTTACAATCTGAACATATTTCCCACTGTAAAATATCTAAAATAATGCATTACATGTTTAAATTGTGTAAAAAAATGGTCATAGACATTCAAATCTGAAAAGATCATGCATGACCCAGAGAGTAAAAAACATCTTCCTATAAAACCATCCTGACACACTGCGTTATACAGAAAGCAACGCTAGAGTACGTGAATCAAATGTTTAGTCTGGAAAAACACACATTAAAGGGACAGTTGGCCAAAAATGTAAATTACTGTTAACATTTACTCACCCTCAAGTGAATAAATAATGACAGAGCTTTCACTTTTGGTTGAACGAACCCTGTAAGACCACACAGAACTCAAACCAGCCGACACAGAAAAACATGACAAGCTGACAAATAATATGTGCCAAAACCTCAGAGAAATTGCAATCCACGCCAAAAACAGAACATACATGAACTGAAAACCACCTCAAGTGGAATGTGGTGGGAACATTGAACACATTAGGTATCAAAAGTCTCATATCAGTAGATTCAGTACGGCAGTATTTTATGGCTGTCATCACATCCACAGCAAACTGCACTCATTTATACACATGAAAAATATCTGGCAAATAATGAAATCTCAGCATGGGAAAATGCTGAGGTTGAAGGACGAGTTCATCCATAAATGAAAGACACCACACCAATGAAGACAGCTATAACTAAAATGTTTTGATATAATATAGAAATAATATTTGGTGTGAATAGATTATTACTCACCCTCATGATGTTCCTATTTTCTTGTGTTCTTCACTTATTATATTCACAACTATATTCTGATTAATCCTTTTCACGGAGAGCCACTTTCATACAGAGTTTTGGTACAAGCCTAATTAAACACACCTGAACGAGTTAATTCAAGTGTTTAAAGTCGATTAAAAACATCTAGGCAGGTGTGATGGCGCTAAATTCTGCAACAAAAAAAGTGACCCTCCAGAAGATTTGGATACACATTTTATGTAACAAAAGGGGACTGGGTCAGTTGTGCTCCAAAATGACAAAAAAGCACCAAGGGAAGATTTAAAGAGAGCAGAGATGCCCAAAATTGACCAGTGATGATCTTTGATTTGGCCTATCATGCCATATCACAAGAGGATCTTTATTTCTAATTAATATTTTTAATTATTTCTAATTAATATTTATATAAAAAAAAAATTCTTAAATATTGTTCTTTTCTTTTTTTGCATTGAAATTTAAAAAGAGTGAATTCTCCTGAAAAAGTAAAAAAAAGTGATATTTAAATAATAATAAAAAAAATTGTAATTTTTAATTTTATTTTTTAATTTTTTTAATTTAATGCATTATAATATAGTTTGATTGAGTTGGCGCCAATAGCCACGTGGGCATCGTGCTGACATGTAGCACTATTGCGCTTTCGGCGTCCCAGCTTGGGGACCTTTCCCGCCCCTGCCCCCTCTCTTTCTCCCACTTCGCTTCCTGTCTAAATACGATCCTATCCGAATAAAAAGGGGGAAAATGCCAAAAAAAAAAACTGTAAAAAAACATTTTTGTTGGATTTAATAGACCAGTATATTATAATATATTTTATAATACATAATATAATTTAATACACCAATATAATATAGTTGGATATAATGCATTTACTTTTGGCCCACAGCCCTCAATCAGGTTTGATTTTTGGAGAGAGTAACGACTTAAATTTGGGTCCGTTTCTCAAACAAAGCTATTTATGACTTCAGAGCAATTGGATGAGTCATATGCACAATTGGTAATACTTTTGTGCCGTGTTTTTGTCTTTTTGGAGCTTGACAGACTTCATTGTTCTTTAAATATTTCAGCTTTTTCTTCTCTGCATTTCTCCTATTCTCTAGCTTGCTTCTCAATAGTCTAATAAACAAATGACAAATTTGTGTGTTATAATTTGGTGTTACAAATTACGACTATTGGTAACATTTCTTTTGTTCCTCTTTGTAATTTGCTTTGGATAAAAGTGCAGCTAAATGCATAATGTTCCATGAAAGAAAGAGTCATATGGGTTTGGAACAACATGAGGGTGAGTAAATGATGACATGATTTTCATTTTTGACTAAACCATCCATGAGCCGATATCAAAACGACTGATGAAGTGAGAAATTGAAGGAGTGAACATTACACATCTTGCAGCAACACAATCATACAAGATCTCATTCAAAAAAGTATACACAAATGGTTCTCCATCAGATCCATAAATAAATGTAAGAAAAATGTTTTGAACTTGTGTCCTGCACATGTCAGTCAGGGTCTTTGACCTGCAGTGTCACAGAAAGTGTCCGTCACTCCTTTTTCCCAAAGAACTTCCTGAAGACGGATTTGTTGGGGGGTCGCGGGAGGCTCATGTAGCTCCTCATGGGCAGATCGGAGGAGGACTCCTCCCGGACGCCGTTTGGCGAGGCCGTCGCTGTGCTTTTACAGACAGCCGGCATCTCACGATCTCCGATGAATAGAGTCACAGAGTAGCTGGAGCTGCTGTCCTGGCCTTTGCCTGAAGGGGGCGCTACAGGCTTGATCCTCTGATATGTGGCTGTAGAGACAGAGATAAAAAAACAATAAGAACTAAATGTTTTTTAAGGAATAATTACACAATTTTTCTTCCATGTTTCAAATTTAATAGTAAACCTCTGTTGCCAAAATTTTTTAAAATTGTTTAATTTTCATCTGATTACATTTTAATTATATTGTTAATGTACCACAGTTTTGGATAATAAATTTGTATTAAATCATACAGTTGACCATAAGTTATTAAAGGTTTATGAATTCAATTGATTAGTCATGCTTTTTGATTATTAAAACTTTAATTAAACCATTAAAATTGAATCCAGAAAAATTTAAACTGAAAACAGAATTTAAGAAAAACTAAATGTATTTTATAGGCCCATCTTTTTGTTGTTGCTGTTGTTAAACTTAAATAAATTGTTGAATTGTATAAGTTTCATGATTTCAATTAATTACATGCTTTTTGATTACTAACATTTAATTTAACCATTAAAATGGAATCCAGAAAAATGGAAAAAATGGAATTTGAGGAAAAAAAAACATTACATATGGCCATAAAATGCTTTTTGTTGTTGTTGTTGTTGCTGTTAAACTTTTAATAAATTGTTGTTCAGCTGTACAAGTTTCATAATGTCATGCTTTTTGAGTCAAACTGAATTTAACCAGTAAAACACAGCCCAGAAATATTAAAACAGAAAAAAAAACTTTGGAAAAAATTACAACCGAATTTTGAAAAATAAAACCGATTTCATAGGGCCCTATATTAAAGTACAACTGAATTCACTCCTAATTGTATGTGGCATATGTGGCTCAGATGTACCTGAGGTAAAGGAGTGTGAGCGTCTCTTTTCGCTGGTCCAGCCCTGAATGGTGGACATAGAGGATGGTTTCTGTCTCAGAGACTGGCCATGTGAGTCGAACTCATCCTCTACAGAGAGACAAAAAAAAAACAGAAAATGAATCATTCAACCTCTACAGTACAAGGGCAGACAGTATAAGTGAGTAACAAAGTACTCGAGGTGAGAAATAATGTGACCAAGGTGGAAATGACAAAATCCAGAGAGCTGAATAGAAGTGCTTCTCCAGAAATAGAAAGCCGCTGACAGCGAACAGATGTGACCATGCCTCATAATGTCTGCGGGAAGCTCCGATCAGCACCAGAGTCCTCTACTGCCCTCTTTTGGATGTCCAAAACATTTGTCTTGCATATTATTTATTTATTACTTGCATTAGTTGCCAGTGTTGAGGAAGCTACTTTGAAACTGTCAAACTGAAAGCTAAATTTATCTCAAGCATGCTTTCAAATACATTAAAGTAGTAGCATACTTAAGATAAATTATATATTTAAAGACTTTCTTTTTTACTGGACAACAAGACAACATGCTGGTAAGAAAATGTTTTTTATAGTGCAATTTAAAGTAGTTTAACTACAGTCAAGCTACTAACAAAAGGAGTTAACTACATATTTATACAATTAATAGACATTCATTAGAAATGTATCAATTTCATAATATACTTTCAGGCACTAAGACAATGAGGTTGTATAAGATGCAACTAAAAACTTGAGTAATTTATATAAATGACCCTATTAAATAGTTGTTATGAACAGCAGGATTTAACTATATTTTACTATATATATACACAGCATTATACTGTACTATCTATTATACTATACACAGTGGAGAAAATAATTATTTGATCCCAGCTGATTTTGTAAGTTTGCCCACTTAAAAAAAAAAAAAAAAAGTGTATGGTAAGTTTATTTTGACTGATAGAGCCAATATCATACAAAAAATCCAGAAAAAAAGCAGCATACAAATGTTAAAAAAAGATTTACATTTTAGTAAGTCAAATAAGTATTTGACCCCTTCGCAAAACATGACTTAGTACATGGTGCAGAAACCCTTGTTGGCGATCACAGTGGTCAGACGTTTCTTGTAGTTGGTCACCAGGTTTGCACACATCTCAGGAGGGATTTTGTCCCGCTCCTCTTTGCGGATCCTCTCCAAGTCATTAAGGTTTCGAGGCTGACGTTTGGCAACTCGAACCTTCAGCTCTGTCCACAGATGTTCTATGGGATTAAGGTCTGGAGACTGGCTCGGCCACTACAGGACCTTAATGTGCTGCTTCTTGAGCCACTCCTTTGTTGCCTTGGCCGTGTGTTTTGGGTCATTGTCATGCTGGAAGACTCCTCCACGACCCATCTTCAGTGTTCTGACTGAGGGAAGGAGGTTCTCATCTAATATTTTATGGTACATGGCCCCGGCCATTGGCCCTTCAATGCGGTGAAGTCGTTCTGTACCCTTAGCAGAGAAACAGCCCCAAAGCATGATGTTTCCACCTCCATGCTTGACTGTTGGGATGGTGTTCTTGGGGTGATAGTCGGCATTTCTCCTCCTCCAAACACGACGAGTCGAGTTGACGTCAAATAGCTCAATTTTGGTCTCATCTGACCACAGCACATTCTCCCAAGCCTTCTCTGAATCATTTAGATGTTCATTGGCAGGGCCTGTACATGTGCTTTCTTGAGCAGGGGGACCTTGCGGGCGCTGCAGGATTTCAGTCCTTCACGGCGTAGTGTGTTACCAATTGTTTTCTTGGTGACTATGGTCCCAGCTGCCTTGAGATCATTGACAAGATCCTCCCGTGCAGTTCTGGGCTGATTCCTCACCGTTCTCATGATCATCCTTACCCCATGAGGTGAGATCTTGCACGAAGCTCCAGATCGAGGGCGATTGATGGTTATTTTGTATTTCTTCCATTTCCAATTAATCGCACCAACAGTTGCTGATGGTCTTGTAGCCCATTCCAGCCTTGTGCAGGTCTACAATCTTGTCCCTGATGTCCTTTGACAGCTCTTTGGTCTTGCCCATGGTAGTGGAGAGGTTGGAATGGAAGATACAGATTCTATGGACAGGAGTCTTTTATACACACAGCGAGCTGAAATTAGGAGTATTTTCTTAAAGTGACAGGACTAATCTGTGTTCCACATGTGCACATAACCAATCTCTGGGAGCCATAATTCCTGCTGGTTGGTAGGGGATCAAATACTTATTTGACTTACTAAAAGGTAAATCTTTTTTAAACATTTCTATGCTGCTTTTTTCTGGATTTTTTGTTTGATATTCTGTCTCTATCAGTTAAAATAAACCTGCCATAAAAATGATAAATCCTTCTTATTTTTAAGTGGGCAAACTTACAAAATCAGCTGGGATCAAATAATTATTTTCCCCACTGTACGAAATTTCTGTATAAAGATATATATGATATGTATTAGATCAATTATAAAATTAACTTATGCTCAACAAGGCTAAATTTATTTTATCAAACAGTAATGTTAATGAAATTATATTAAATATTATTACAATTTAAAATAACTGCTTTGTATTGTAATATATTTCAAATTGTTATTTGTTGCAGTGATGGAAAAGCTGAATTTTCAGAAGCCTTTAATATATTTTGTTCCCTATCAGTTTGTTTATATAAATCAAAGCTCAAAAAAAAAAAAAAAGGAACCACAATTTTCTATGGTAAAAGGTAGCTGGTTACGGGAAAAACTACCCTTATTTTTTCTTAGTTCATTGAACTGTATTAGTCACAGTTTCTTACCACAATGACCCGCATCTGAGAATGAGGGGAGCAACAGATCCTGATGCCTTTGGTGGATCTGCAGAGCGTCACTGGTGTGAACTATGATCTCTTTGGTCCGGCCTGAGGCGTGCTGACTCTGTGCTAAAACGGTGGTGGTGACATAATTTCTCATGGAGCAGTGACATTTATCTCCACACTGACAGCCGGTGATAGCAGGAGAATGTCTAGGGAGCATCGCTGAAGCTGAAGACCCATGACATGTTGATCTATTCACTAGAGAATCACTAGACACTGTAGAGATAAGAGGATTTCATGTGAATATGACTGTGGTCTTATAATGCAGCACTGAAAACTTGTTAACAACAGACCGACAGATAGTTAATGGTATAATACCAGTGTGTGCTTGTATTCTGAGGATCCATTTCTTCATCATGAATCGGGATGATGCACTGAGGAGATACTCAGATCCGTCCCGCAATCTGAGAGAAAAGTGAAGTCCTTCAACTGAATATGTGCAGGTGAAAATGATTTAAACAACTACTTCCATCTCTAACTAAGACAAACATGAGACGCCCTTTAGTTGTTTGTCATTTACCTCAAGCAGAAGCAGTTGGGTTTTTTGGTGTACTCTGGCGATGGTTCACACACCGCTCCAATTAGATTCAGAGGAAGGCTGGTCACACAGCTCTATGTGGTACAAATATAGAGTCATTTTGGCTAAACTCATACCCTTAGATGCTTTACAGCTGCCATTAAACGTAATTCAATCACAATTTAATCACAGTTCAACCTTGCAATGTAACTAATGATGTCTGTTTGCAATAAAGGAACAAAGTTTTCTACTTGGTTGCAAAGCCAGAACATGAAGTCTTCAAGCTTACCTTGAGTGTATCTTTCCTGTCCTGATAGAAACATATTGTTTGTTTGTATAGCACAGCATGATAGGAGTTCCACGCCCTGCATGGTGCCTGAAATAGTAAATTTATTTTATTGGTTACATAAAGACCAACCTAAATGCAACCTAATTTGACATCTACCACAGTAGCCTGCATGAGGCATGACACACAAAATGCTTATTTGTTGTGGTTGGGGTCAAGAAAATATATGTAATTGTGATATTTACCTTCTTTCCACCCAGTTGTAGTTTGTGTTTCCTCTCCAGTGTACCTTCCATAGATGGCAGTTCCAGTTCTTGTCTTCCACTCTGAAAAACAACGGTCAAAGATTAGACTTAACAACCTTCATATGATGAGATACAATAATTATTTCTCGATATTCTGAATAACTCTTAAGCATATACTCTCTGTTCTTGTATATGGTCTGCAAATATACTTTGGTACCTGGATATCATTGTCATTGGTCCCATCCAATCCCATATGAACAGACAGGAGGCTCATGGACTGGTCCTGTGGAGAGAGAACACATATCAATTCATTTATTACTATGACAAAAACAGATTACATGTGCACTTATCAGAACTACAATAATGGGCAAAATGATATGAGATATGCTGGCCAAAACTTAATTTGAGGGCAAAGATTTCCAAATAAAACCCTCAATCGTCATCCAAAGTTCCTACTTCAGCCATTTAATACAAATGCATCAGTGAAAAGTATTTTTGCTCCCACAGAGAACGATGGGAAATGTAAGGTATCCACCATGGTTTTATCCTTGACAAGCTTCAAAATCAGAAGGTCAAGGCTTTCGCATCCTCCTACTGCTAAATAAAACACTGTGGTGGCTCTCATGAGCACTCATCTCATAAATATCATTCTGACATGTTCAAGGCAGCACAAGTCAACTACTTAAACCAGGGGTGTCCAATCCTGGTCCTGGAGGGCCAAAGTTTACCTTGCTGACAAAACACCTTTATTTTATTTTTAATGTAACAAGCAATTAACAAGTAATTCTGAGTTAATGGGTTAATATTTTAATAATAAATAATAATACATTTAATAATAACATTTAACACACGCAGCCCAACAAGTTAACAGAGAGAGAGAAAGCACCATTCAACGTGTAAACAATACAAAACTATTGCGGACTATAGCTTTTATTCAAACTGTGAATAGATTAACTACAGAAAGCGAGCAAAGAGCACTCCCTTTAATATAATCACTAGACCTACAGCTGTCAATCAATGTCAATACAGCTGTCGATTGGCTACAGTGCTCAGTGTTTACAAATCCCGCTGTAGAAGCCCGGTCTTCAGACAGAGCGCGCGAACACAAGCATGGGACAATTTGAAAGGAGCTGCCTATCAGCGTGTACTGGATTAAGTCGAAATAGTCTTGGTTATAATTGTACCCGCAACCCGCCCGCACCGCACCCGTTATGTCAATTTTTGCGGTTCACCCGTCGGGTACCCGCCCGCGTGCAGGACTCTGCAACACACCTCCCCGGAAGTTTCTAGTACAGCTAGTAAAACCTTGATTTGCTAGTTCAGGTGTGTTCAACTGGGGCTGGAGCTAAACTCTACAGGACAGTGGCCCTCTAGGAGTAGGACTTAAACCAGGGGACTTAAACCACAAGGCCACCGTCCTGCAGAGTTTAGCTTTGACTTGCCTCAACACAACTGCCTGGAAGTTTCTAGTATGCCTAATAAGACCTTGATTTGCTAGTTCAGGTGTGTTTAACTGGGGTTGGAGCTAAACTCTACAGGACAGTGGCCCTCCAGGAGTAGGGTTGGACACCTCTTTCTAAAACAATCCTAAACAACATCTAACAGGGTTTGACTGCCAAATTATAGACCTCACCTTCAGAAAACCCGTTTCCTCCTCCTCCTCCTCCTCCCTATAATGGTAGATATACTTTCGCTGGTCCTGTATTTCAGGTAGTTTCACCATATCTGAAGCCGTTTCATTAACAGCCACTTGTTTGTAAACCTGTTCCTGTTGAGTGAATGCAGCCCAAGACCTTCTGTCCCCTTTATCCAGAATTTGCCTTTCTTCCCTTGGGTTCTGCTGCTTCCCAGAACCCACCATAGTCTGGACAGATGGTGGCAGTCTGAACTCCGCCACAAGAAGGTTGGGTGCAGAGGCCGTGACCAACTTCCTGAAGAGCACTGCTTGTTCTTTGGGTGAGGGTTCCCTGTGTTGGACTGGAGAAGATGTGGCCTGGTAGCCATTATACATTATGTCAGAGTTTAGACTCTCACGGTAGCTGTTGGTGTGGTTCCAGATGTCCTCCAGCTCCTCCTCTTCCTGCTCAAACTGTTGATGGTCAGGATGAACTGGATCATCAATGTCGATTGATAAGGTAATGCTCTTGTCCTTGGAGAACTCAAAGTTCTTGTTGGACACTCCTGCATCCAGGGATTGCACCTTCCCAATGGTCCTCTTGGGCACTGGACAATCTGAGGAGTCTATGTACGGACCCTCAGCACATAACTTGAAGCTTCCAGAGCTGGAGTGACCAGAGTCCACTGAGTCCTCTCTTCCATTGGCTCTGAAGTTCAACACCACATGAGATGCATGGCTGGGACTTAACTGTTGAGTGCTGGAGGTCTTCGCTGGCCTATGGAACACGTGTCCATTAAGATTGTGAATCAAGGTATGGACACTAGGACATACATGAATCTCTGCCATAGTTGAGCTGTGGTTAGCTATCCCTTGGATTGCATCTTCTGGAGGACTTGTATAGTGGTTCTCCTTGTTCTCGAGTTGAGTCACATTTGCGTTACAACTAACCACCTCTTCTTTGGGCACTATACTGATCCCAGATAAATGTTTCTGTTGGATATTGGTCAGATCACTGAGTGATAAAGGATGATTCTCCTCAATTGAGATGTCTTCAACAACTGGAGAAGGTGGAGGAGGAAATTCATCTTCAGTAAATGAAACGGTGTCAATGCTGATCTTTTTCGAGTCTTTACAATCAATCTTGAGGGTTACTTCACCTGGGTAAATTTGTTTGGGCTCTTCTTTTTGCGTTGGAGGTGAGCGGACTGTTTTGAAGGTACTCAGAGCTGTCGGACGATCAACCTGAGAGTCCTGCTGATGAGAGTCTGTCTTTTGCTCAGGATGGCCAATTGTGATGACATCTTGAATGCTAGGGATAAGGCTCATATCCTTGGGCAGGTCGAAGCTTAACACAGAGCCCAAGGACAGAAATCTGCAGTGGTTCTTCAAATGTCCTTGGGTGGCAACCTCTAAGGTGCTGTGAACTGGAGATCCAACCTCTCCAGAACATTCTGCATCTATGTCTTTCAATAAAGGGTTCTTTATGTAGTCCAAGACCTGAGTCCCATCGCTGTTTGGTTTCCTTGCATTTTTCCTCTTCTTCCTTTCCTTCAGGGGCCAAGTATGTGTATCATATGTCACCGGTTCACATACAGGTGGCAAATCAGACTCCTCTGACAGATCCTCTCCCATGATCTTCTGAATGGTGTGTCTACGGTCATCTTTCTTCTTCTTCACCTTCTTGCTCTTCCTTTTCAGGCTGCTAAAGATTGAGATGTTGCCATTTTTTGGCAGAAGGTTGTTGGCCTGGGTGTCTTCGATGGAGGACGAGGAGTATGGGGAGGTGCAAGGGGAGGAGAGAGCATACAGGGAGGTCCTGGGAGAGGAGGAGGGGGGCCTTGGAGCATTGTCTTGGGGAAGCGCCATACTCTCATACACTGCCGTGTTGTTTTCCATAACATGCAAGTAAGTACTTACCTAAAACACAAGGAAACGATTGTTTTAGAGGGTTATCACTTTTTTTCTTCCATGCATAAAGTGGATAGCATGCATAAGTATCACACTTCAACACAAAGTTCACCTTTCAAAGATACATCATGCTAATTATCTGATGTGCAGTTCTCCTAAAAAGCATTTGGAGCATTTAGGTCGCACATAAAAATGAATGAATGTCATTGCATTGCAAAACAAAATATCAAATGAAGTGGCATCTGCAAACAAATGTTGCTGTAATTTTTAATGCATTAATGAAGTCAGTTTTTCTCAAAACACACAGGTGTAGTTCATCACATTAACTAATCAACATGTTTCACAACCACAAAGTGTCTTCATTTTGGACCTTGTAAGCTTGTGTTATCTTTATAACAAATTTGACTTGGTTTGGTATTTTGTTATCTTATGCAATGACATTCATATTTAAGTGTGGCTTAAGTGTCCAATTACTTTTTATGGCCAGTGTAATTCAAAATTCAAACACTGAAAAATGATTATTTGTATAACCATTTATGAAAATAAGTGTTTTAATATCTGAACACAGCACTTGTGTGTCTGGCTCAAGCAAAGCATTCCTAAGCAAAAACACAGACACATGTTGCTTCACATTTGTTACTGATGAATGATGACATCGCTCTGCAATGATAAAAACATTTAAAATGCTGAAACATCTTTTCCTTCACTGCTTATGTTAAGCAGCTGGAATTCACATTTGTTATGGGAAAAAATAAACAATTCTTATATTCTGAGAAGAAAAATTATGCAAAACTTGCCAATATACCACCAGTACGGTGTGAAAGTTTTTCCAGGGCGTTGCTATGTCGTCGTTACATACTATGTGGTTACCAACATGTTATAAGTGGTTTTTATTGTGTTGCTAGGCTTTTGCTAAGGTGTTCTGGATCGTTGCCAGGGCATTACTATGCAGGTGCTAAGGTGTTCTAAGTGTTTTTGTGTATTGCTATGCTGTTGCTAAGATGTTCTGGGTGGTTGCTAGGGCATTGCTATGCTGTTGCCAAGGTGTTGTGGCTAGTCGTCAAGATGTCACTAAGCAGTTGGTAAGGCTCTGAGTATTTTAGTGTGTTGCTACATTATTGCCAAGTTGCTGTAGGTGTTTGCTAAAGTGTTTCTATGCTTTTGCTAAGGTGTTCTGAACACTTCTAAGATCTCTAAGCTGTTCCAGGTGGTTGCCAGGGTGTTGCTACAGGATTCTGGGTAGTTGCCAGGCCATATTATATGGTTGTGTTCTAATTGGTTTTTAGTGTATTGCTATGCTACTCTGAAGATGTTCCAGGTGATTGCTAGGGCGTTGCTATGCTATTGCTAAGGTGTTGTGGACAGTTGTCAGGGTGTTACTATGCAGTTGTTCAGCTATTCTGAATTGGTTTAAGTGTGTTGCTTTGTGATTGCTAAGGTGTTCTAGATGATTTCCAGGGAGTTGCTATGCTGTTACGATCATGGTTTGAATAGTTGTCAGGGTGTTACTATGCAGTTGCTAAGGTTATGTGATTGTTGATCTAGAGATTGTTGTGCTATGGTGTTCTGAGTTGTTTTGCTTACATCAAAAAGCCACACCAAACCTTAGCAAACACCACTAATAATGCAAAAACATTAGGTTTACATGAGAATAACATGAACAAAAGAACACTAGCATGACTACACAAGCACACTTGATTTTTTTTAAACTCTGGGCTTAATAAGAATCATCTGCTCTTAAACATGTCGTCATACACAGCTGTAATGGCTTGACCTTTCACCCTGTGACTAATCTTGTGCTGCTCTGGCAGCCCCAGACCATAAATCACACAGGGCAGTCAGGAGGGCCTTCTAGAAAGTTCACAACAAATTCTCCAGCACCTCCCGCTCCTGCTGGGAGCCATTTCAAATCTCAGCGATCATGGGAAGCGAAGGGTGAGGTCACATCTCAGCACCGCGCTGCTGTCATGAGTGAGTTTACATCAGCCTTAAAGAGAGCTTACGTAAGAGCGAAAAACCCCACTGCATGCATCTTATCATCTCTCTTATCATATGCTTCCTTTGTCATTGTCTTTCTCTGTCCATGCATATCTGATTAAAACAACCGATTTGCAGCAAATCTTAAGATCTAATAAAAACCTCTGGCCTCTGCTGGTTTCTGACTCATTTGTCATGGTAGAGCAAGAGTTTAAAGAGTAAAAATATTTTTTTCTCCATTTGAATTAAATTAATTTAAGCCATTAGTCAACAACGTTTATATCAATTTAATTAGTTAAATAATAGGCTTAATATATAGCCTCTTCCATGCTCAAGCACACACAAAAAGCTCATTGCAAAGCAAAAATGAACTATAATGACTATGAATGTGTCAGAAAAAATAGCAAGGAAATATTTTAATCATTTATTAATCAAATAACATTTTCTGAGTCTGTGTGGGCTGCAAAGATGAAGTTGACAGTGCTGACTTGCCATTTAGTACAGTGGATGCGCCTTTAGAGAAAAATGCAACTTTCATATGGATTACATAATCAGAGAGCATTTGGTTTTTATTTGAATTGGTTCATTTAAAAGTAGACATTCATGTCTGTGAGGGAAGTAGCCTATAACACTGATTTCCGGTTCATTTTTGTGATGCTCTCTAGTTCATGGAGACACATCTTGGTTGTTTTCTTTATTTTACAAAAGCACAACGTTTTGTGGATATTGTGAGTGTACACAAATAAAAGTAGACATTTTACAGTTTCAAATGATGTATTACTCTTATCTGTATGAGCAAAATGACAACATTTTTTTAAGATGTTTTCGCTGTTATCAGGAGTTGCTGGAGCCTCCATGTCATACAGTATGTAGACTAATAGCTTCCACACTCCACACAAACACTTGGATATATGCCTAATAGAGCACATTTATCTAGATTAACATTAGAGCGAGCGGCCATGTAAAGTTGCTACTACTTAGATGTTTCAATTACAAATGAAAAGCCATATGTGACCCTGGACCACAAAACCAGTCTTAAGTGTCAGTTTTTCGAAATTGAGATTTATACATCATCTGAAAGCTGAATAAATAGGCTTTCCATTGATGTATGTGGTTTGTTAGGATAGGACAATATTTGGCCGAGATACAACTATTTGAAAATCTGGAATCTGAGGGAGCAAAAAAATCGAAATATTGAGAAAATCGCCTTTAAAGTTGTCCAAATGAAGTTATTAGAAATGCATATTACTAATCAAAAATGAAGTTTTTATACATTTACGGTAAGAAATTTGCAAAATATCTTCATGGAACATGATCTTTACTTAATATCCTAATGATTTTTGGCATAAAAGAAAAATTGATAATTTTGACCCATAAAATGTATTTTTGGCTATTGCTACAAATATACCCCAGCAACGTAAGACTGGTTTTGTGGTCCAGGGTCACATATTTGAGGGTGATAAATGATTTTGCGAACATTTGGATTTCCTGCCACAAGGATATACATTAACAATCTGTTCATCACAGACAGTTTTTTTTCTGTGAATAACTGACATTTTGGTCGACTAAGCCTATTCTCGTCGACTATTATGAGGGGGCAGCGCTAGTAAAAATACTAAAAGTTTGCTCTGTTCCTCATGCAAAGCTATTGTATGGGTGTAGAAGACATGCATACATGTTTCAATCATCATTTCTGAATTTGTGCGATTATACACTGATCTCTAGGGTCTCATTTTTGTTATCAGTGGCTTTATATGTGCTGAAAGCTGCGAGGGCACAAAATAAGATCCTGCTGACAGATTTAAAAATACATTTGAAATTAAACGATATGACAACAGCTAGACACTTTCCCACAAGCCCTAATTCTCCTGATGTTTTCAAAAAAATACACTGGATTACATGAGAGCTGCAAACCTACAGCAATGGGCAAAATTTCCAAAATAACTTGTAATACTGACCGAAGTTTTCATTTCACAGACCCTAATGGCATAATAAAAGTCCCAAGGATATTGCAAAACCATTTAAGGCTACTATATGCTACTATATTTTAAGCCCCTGTAACCATTCCAAGAAACACACACTTTTTATTTTTTCTGCAATTACTTTCAAAATGTTCCCAAAGACAGTTTTGTAAACAACCCGAATGCTTGAAATGAGGCTTTATATGAGTCTTGGAAGAGTTTCTCGTCCTGTTTTCTAATACTTCCCATATACTGGCAGCTCAAAATGAGATCATTGGAAGTGGCTATTTCCTCCCTCATTTTTTCATTACCTTCCCATACCTGTTTCTGTTACCAATCTCCTCGAAACTGTAGTGACCTCTCTTCCATCAAAGTCTCTTTGGCTTTGTTGCCTTTCCAACCACTGCACAAATAAATGATCAGGCCAATGGCGATATTTCAGAATAGCATACTATTATACCATGATTCTGAGATGTACTGCAATGCTTCGGTAATCAAAAAAATATGATGAGATGTTTCGAGATCATGATGTTAGTCAGTCCATCACACTACAGTCCTCATGCACACACACAAGCAGAGCTGGGTAGATTACTTACAAACTGTAGTCTGTTACTGATGCCAAATTACATGACAAAAATTATATTTAGGTAATATAATCAGACTACTTTTTGATTACTTTTAGATTATTTTTGTAGGGAAGCCCATTTCCACCACTAAATAAAATATAAAAAAGGCAATTACGACTTTTAATCTCACAATTCTGACATTTTTTCCTCAATTGCGAGATATAAACTCACAATTCTGACTGTTTTGTGTCACAATTATAAGATTTGTGGGATATAAACTCAGAATTGTGAGAAAAAACTCAGAATTGCGTTTTATTTCTCACAATTCTGAATTTATAACTCGCAATTGCAAGTTTAAATCACGCACTTCTGAGAAAAAAAGCCAGAATTGCCGGTAATTGCAATTACCTTTTTTTTAAAAAATGTTTTATTCAGTGGCGGAAACGGCTTCCATACGTTTGACCTAACTTGTTTATCACATTGATTTAAATAGGATAATCTTGTAATATATTTGATATAAAAATACAAAGAGAAAGATAATTATTGCTAATAATTAGAAAAGCTAATAATTCATTATATCATAAAAATGTTAAATTAAAATCAATAATTTTAAAATAATTGTGTTTGAAAGACAAAAGCCTTCCAAAGACACAGTAATACATAGCTAAATAACTCAATTAGTGACAATTATTTAAAAAAAAAGAAAGAAAGAAAAAAAGTTTTTTTTTTTTGTAAATCCAAAATATCAAAAATCCAGTAGTTTTCTGTGTAATTATAGCCAGCGGACTAATGACTGGTCTTTGTGTGAATGTCCACAATACTGGAAACTTTTAGCGGCAGGCTATTTCAGA
The DNA here is from genome assembly GCF_012432095.1 of Onychostoma macrolepis. NCBI lineage: Eukaryota > Metazoa > Chordata > Actinopteri > Cypriniformes > Cyprinidae > Onychostoma > Onychostoma macrolepis. The sequence continues at coordinate 29,393,358 of NC_081167.1, read as the reverse complement.
AAGGAAAATTTAAAAGATGATAAAATGATGAATAATTTATTGCAAATAATATATAATATGTAAATAATATGTAATCATGTAACCAATAAAATGTAACCAATAAAAATGTAACTGTAGTCTGATTACAAGCATTTTACAATGTAGTATAATCTAACTACAAATACTTCAGTTTTGGAATCTGATTACGTAATCCAGGTTACATGTAATCAGTTACTACCCAGTACTGCACACAATTACCATATTTCTGTTTACTCGTGCAGGGCCACCGACCAACAATATTTACCTCTTCTGCACTGTGTCGATAAATCTTTTTCTTTCGCTTTAAACTACCAAAAAGCCCCTGGCAGCGCTTCCAAAAGCTTTTACAGGCAGAAGAGTGAGACTCAGCAGGCTGAAGGGGAACGTAGAACAAAATAAAACAGACAAAGGTGTTTTTGAGGAAAGAGAAGGAAATGTGAGGAGACTGAGAGGGATATCAAACAGAGAGCAGCATATAAGTGCAATAGCGTTTGACTGTGTGAGATTGTGATGCTTAATCATTCTCACCCTGTGCACAGGTTCGGGCACTGGCACACCACCTTCCCTGCCAGGCGCCTGTACCTGGATTTGTGTGTCTCCAGAGTTACTGAAGCTGAGGATGAGGTTGACGGTGCCTCCTAAAGCTGAGGGACTGGGGTCCTTTAGCACCAGGTACGGTGAATCCGGCCTCTCTAAATGACCACTATCATCGCTTCCTTTAGGACTGACACTTTGCATCACCTCATATCCATAATTGTGCTGCAAATCATCCTCGATGTCAACAGAGGGAGCACTTATGAGGCTTTCTGTTCTCTTCTGAGAGACCTCGGGTGAGGTTTCCACCTGAAAAATGGCAGAATTAGAATTCCTTATGAGGAGACTGCATCTTTGGATCGATCTCATGAAAACGGTCCAGGAATTCCAAGTCACATTGCGCAAACAAAAGATAAATCAATTTTTTTATTTTACAAAAACACAAAAACATGTAGTATTTTAGGACTTTTAAAATTGTTTGCACTGTGACATTATTTGACAATTAACCACATTAAGCACATTTCCTGCCTTCAATTTCCCATTACTATAAATAAAAAAAATTAAAAAAGAGGCTTTTGCATCTGAACTCTTCATATATATATATATATATATATATATATATATATATATATATATATATATAACACTCTATATTCTATATTTTATTCTATATTAATAAAATAGTAAAGCTTGTTTGCATTATGATTGTTTCTACATTTAGTAGCATTTGCTTCATTTAATATATGCTGATTTAAATAAAAAATGCAATATAAAAAAAGAATATCTAATACAAATCATCACTGAGAATAAGTGGAATTATAAAAATAAAATCTTAAAGATTAGGTTTTATTTTCTTTATGTAAAAAACAAGAAATTTATTTATTTAATAATTTTTTTTTAATATTATTTTATTTTTTGGGTTGATCTCATGAAAACTGTCAAGGATTTCAGGATCATTAAGACTGTTTGCATTGTGACACTTTAATGCAAAAATTCTTTATTATTAAATAGTGAAGTATTTCTACATTTAGTAGCATTTGATACATTTGGTATAAGCTGATGCAAAAAAAATTCTATATTAATAAAGTGAAATACTTCTACATTTAGTAGCATTTGCTATTAAATTTTATCACTAAATTACTAAATTTTATTTTATATATTCTGATGTAAATTGAAAAATCATTGCTAATATTGATTGATTGATTGATACGGATATTATTTAAGACAAATAAGCACATTTCTCATCTTCAAATGAGCTGTAATGGGGGAAAAAACTATATTAATAAAACGATAAAGATTGTTTATAGCATTTGAAAATTTGAATCATTGCATTACAGTATTTTACTGCTGAATCATCATTGAGAATAATTTGAATTATTGTAATTGATATTGATATCAATTACTTATTATCTATTTATTATTTATTTATTATATACACACACACACTTTTTGATTGATAAACTTAATTTATCCCCAGAAGGGAAATTCACAAATGAATGGTTCTACCTGTGTTTGCGGGCTGCAGACCGTAGCCTCGGAGTAAATAGCGTCTGTCTGAGCTTCTTCAGCCTTCTGTCTGCTCAACAGCTGATCCTTCTGAGCCCTCCAGTGGACCAGGATCCATCCCAGCATGCTCCTCAGCTCCTCCATCCTCTCTCTGATCTGCACAAGACAAAGAGCAATAAACCTTACCATTTTAACTTTACGTCATCCAGAGGAAACTTGAGGTTGTTCTTTCATAGGAAACTTAGAGAGAGTGTAGAGTTACAAAATCTATTTGTATATCAGTTGAGCAATGCAGCTGAAGCAGATATTAAAGAAAGGTTATATACCATGTTGTTGAGGTGATGCTCGTCATCAAACAGTTTTTTTCCAGCCACGGTGAGCTGATCAAACTCCTCGAACTTCTGTTCTATCTGCCGATCCAGAACCTCAACCAGAGGCTCCTGGTTCTCTCGGCTTTGACGCAGAGCGCTTTCTGAGAAAATGCAGGAGCGGGTGTCTTCTGTCCAAGAGCTGCGGGAGAGAAGATGAACAGCAGAGAGGTGAAGACAAGCGTTTCAGGCCAACACACACAGCTCAAGATGATGCTCACCAGACGTTTCTCCAAACACATGAAGAGAACACAATGTGAACAGACATTTCCCATCAATAAATCAAACATTAACCTCTGCAAATTATATTCATAGAACATTCCTGATGAATCACACCAAAACATGTCCAAGTCACATTTCACCCTAAAATCAAATAAAAGGAGGACCATTATGAGTTTTTGCTTTATGCCATTACAATTGTCATTTCATGACAATCAAGTAAGTTTCCCCAAAATATGCATTACTGTAATGCGTGCAGACATTTACTTTTTTTTTTTTGTTTAGTAGTTTTATTGGGGGAAAATACTAAACAAAAAATAATAATATTCTTTATTTTTCAGTATTAATTTTATAATTACAATTATTTTTGTTTAGCATTATTTTAGTATTTTAATTTAGTTGTTTGTGTTTTTTTTAATCATGTTCAATTTCTATTCAATTCTCATTACTATACTATGGTATTTTAATTTAAAAATAATAAAATATATTTTTAAAATAATAATTACTTTTATTATAATTATAATACAATTATAATATAATAAAATTATATTATAATATTAGAATTCTAATTTGATTAAATTTATAATAAAATATTATAATTATACTTAATTTAATTTATTATATTATTATTATATTATACATAATTGAAATATCTGGGCACATTACAGCAATACAAATTTTAGAGGAAACTTAATTTTCATGAAAATAATTTTACAAATAATATATATATATATATATATACACTATATAAGTAGAAATACCTATACACTAATAGTATATATAGTAAAATTAAAATTACTTATATATATATATATATATATATATATATATATATATATATATATATATATATGTACTGTATATATATGGCTGTGATTAATCAATTTATATTAGTATTTTCAATGTATTATTAATGTGATTAGTGTGTATTAATACTCAATTATTAATTAATTAATTATCAAAATTTAGGGGGAAATGTCCCAGTGTATGTCATGAAAATATTATAATGCAAAAAAGTCTAATGGTCCTAAAAAAGGATTTAATTTATTTAAACTATGCATATTAATTATCATCTCTTTCTTTTGGTTTAGGTGTAAATTATGACCTGCACGTGTTCTCGTGATGTCAGTCTTTAACAAAGTGAGAAAAAATGAGGTCTCATTTAATCGTTTTATCATTGACTTACATCATTGCTAAGTAGTTCCTAAAGAAATGGCGCAGGTGTCCAAACTGCAGGAGTCTCTTCTTGTTTTCAGCCACACTTTTGCCGAGCTCGTCCCAGGCGTTCAGGCTGGTCTGAATCTCAGTCTCTACAGCGTTCATCTTCTCCGGACACACGTCTGACAAACGGCTCGCCAGACTCACCATGGCCTCCACCTCCTCCTTCAAGAGCCCGTATTCAGCCTGGAGGAAGAAAACACGTCTAGGTTTAAGTTCACAATCACATACTACCATCCTACAAGTGCTATTTTTGCAGCATAAACCCCAGTTATGCAAACTCTTACGGCTTCACACTTTCAGTGCTTTAAATCTGTTAAAGGAACCATATGCTTCTCATATGCATTGCTGTCATCGCTGACAGAGTTTCTGAAGCTAATTAAAAGCGTTAATAAGAATCAAGCCGTTGTGTTTCAGATCTGCGGCTGCAAAACAGAGATTGTCAGATGCTTTGTGCATGAGCGTCAAACTATTTTAGTATGAGCCATTAGGTCATTTCTTGTGCTTTGGGGTTTCCAGACAGATGTGTTCGCGTTTTGCACGCCATCGAGGTATTTTTGCATCGCAACGCACCCGCACAATGCTGCAGTCTCAAATGAATCAACCGACACATACAAATACACATCATAAACGCCAAAAACTTGCACACAATGGAGTCCTGTGTGGATAATAAAGGCATGTGTGGGCTCACTTCATTAACATCTACTGAACAAAACGAGGGTCTGGCTGAGCCTCAGTGGATGTCCAGCTTCAACCACAACAGGAAACAGATTCTAGAAACAATGTGTTAAAACAAATTCATCACAAGAGGTGGGAGAAAGACATTTCCATTAGATCAACACCGGGCGGTCTCCGAGTCCCGGCAAACAAGATGCTTCCTGTTCTCAGAGCGCATTCGCTGGTAAATGCTCCGGACATGTTATTGTGTTGCGAAAACACTTGGTTGCTGTCTGGATTTACTTTTTTATATATATATATATTTTTTAAGGGTAAATCGCATGAAAGCATGTCCAGGGAACATTTCACAACAAAAATCTGCATGAATAAAATCAGCTATATTTTTAGGTTCGGGAATTTGTTTTGCAATAACACTACTACAAGTATTGTTATTATTATTCATTATTCTTTCTTATTTAATTTTGTTTTATTTCTTATAATTCTTATTTTTATTACTTTAATTGTCATGAAAATAAATCACAATAATAATAATAATTGTGATTATAATAATAATTGTGATTATCATGATGGGATTTTCATGACAGTTAAGTAACAAAAAATTGAATTCTTTATTTATTAATAATAATAATAATAATTATTATTATTGTTGTTATTAATAAAGAAAGAATTATTATTATTATTAATAAATAAAGAATTCAGTTTTTTGTTACTTAACTGTCATGAAAATCCCATCATGATAATCACAACAACAATAATAATAATAATAATAATAATAATAACAACAACAACAACAACAACATTAAAAAACAAAAGTGATAATTTCTTGTTTTATTATTTGTCAAATAAAATAATAATCATATTACAATAATACTAATAATAATAAATTATTATAAAATGATATAATAATAATTATTATTATTATTATTATTGTGAAGTGATTATTTTCATGACAATTAAGTAATAAATGAAAATTTCTGTAAAAAGAATTTTTATTAAATAAAAAGGATAAATTGAGGGCAGAAAAACAACACTACCATTATGTATAAATAGTTTACAATTTAATTTAATTACTTTTTTTTTTTTTTTATGTGTGTGTGCATTATAGCAATAAGATTGTTAGGAGAAAATTATTAACTCATAAAAAACAAGGTAGTACGGCAAAATATTTTACTTGCCCTAAAAATAAGGTAAAATGTGAGCCAGGTTTCGTAAGATTCACCCTAAACTCTTGCAACATTTTTCTCTGGTAGTCCTGCAGTTACGTTCAGTGCACCCATACCTCCAGCTGGTCCTGGTACTCCTGCAGGTCATCCAGACCACAGCGATCTGGCTCACATCTCACAGCCATTTCACTCTCCATCTCCAGCACGTCTACGGCGAGCTCGGCACAGCGCTGCAGACACTGCTCCACGCGAGCCGACACCATGGCATGCTGGGAAACGAGGACAGGACGAATAGTACAGAGAATAGTGAACACTTGCATATCAAATCTTTCTTGCCAGGTCTGCCTCAACACAAACAAAAGTTAATTTCTGACTCTACACACCCTGGTGAGCAGCTCTTGGATGCTCTGGTCATGTGACTGCGAGCGGCCCCTCTCCCGCGCTGTGTCATTGAGCATCTCCACTGCTTCTCTGAGCTCCTTCACAGGGTTCCCAATGGCTTCCATCAGGGGCTCATCGTGTCCGCTCACCGGCAAGCCCAGAAGAGACGGTCCAGGGTCAAGCTCACTGCACAGCGGCTGGAGGAACATAGTACAATAACGAATAAACCAGGAAATCAAACAAAGACTAGACTACTGTAAGTCTGACAGTCTGATTATGCAGCTCTCTGGAATACTCGATTCTGATTGGTCGATCCTGCCATTCTGATCAAATATTTGTGTATAGTGAGACTGAATGGGATAATTAACTGTTTTTTTCCAACACAGCTGTGCTAGTTTGATGCCTCATATCACTCCGTAATCTCTTCCATCTCGCATAATAAAATGATTTAAACTCAAATCAATATTTCGTGTCCACTTATTCATTTGTACGGAGTTGTGGCAAGTTCATTGCACCTCTTCACTTATTTTGAATGTCATTATAAACAAAATCTGAATTGTTCTGGCTACAAGTGGAAAAACTCTAAAAACTAACTGGGTAGAATTGACAGAAATTAACAGACTTGATTGACGGATTGATTCCAACAGTTTGACATTAGCATGTTGCCAAACTATCAACATGCTACTCTAATAATTATAACAATACACAGCAAACACAAACATATATATACACACACTCACTCCCAAACACACAAACGTAACTATATTTATTGATTTTATTTTTATTTATTCTAAACTTCAGTTTTAAACTGAACTAAGGAAATTTTAATAATAAAAATAAAATTTAACCTAATTATTAATGATTACTGATTATATTAAATTAATATTTGTTTTTATAATTAGATTCATTAGTATCATATAAAATAAAGAGTTTATAATAGTTTTATAATATAAATTGTACAATATTAAATTAATTACATTATAAATAAATTAAATTACATAATATTAATAAAAATAATTTGATATGCATAAACCGTATATATAAATTGATATATATTCCAATTGGTATTTATTTATTAAATTATATTTAACATTTTTATAATAACAATTTATAAGTAAGATATTTTTAATAATAATAATAATAATGTTTTACAATCATTAACAAATGGATGGAAACAGAGATGATGCTATGACAATGATTAAAACATTTTTTACAATACAATTAATGGATTGTTGTTCAACACTGGATTCGAACCAGCAACCTTTCTAATTATCACTAAACTACACCATCTTTCTATGGCACACTTTATCTCCAACTTAATAGCATGCTGCCATTATCAATGCTAGAAATGAATTGAGCGTTCAGTTAAATGCATTGTCAAGGTCATGGGTTTGATTCCCAGTGAATGCATGAACCGATAAAATGAAAACCTTCAAAGCAATGTAAATCGCTTTGGATAAATGCATCTGGCAAATGCATGAATGTAAATGAACTATAAAAACACAACCCGTAGCTAACCTGTCCCAGGGTGCTGTAGTGACTTTCCTCGAGCTCCACCTTCTCCAGGAACTCTGTGAGCATCCGCGTGTCCTTCAGCTCTGAGCTCTGCTGGGTCAGTGCCATCTGCACACTGCTGAACCTGAAAGAAACACAGACGCTCATACAGCCGAACACCGCAGCCTAAACAACGTCTATCCATATCGAACCGGCGGCACATACTTCATCTCCACGTCCTTCAGGCGTGCAGGAAGCAGCTGAGTGTGAAGATGTCTTTGACTGCTCAGATGATCTACTTCCTGTCTGAGGTTCTGCAGCTCCAGACGTCTGGCCTCCAGCTCCTGCTCCAGCTGGCAGCTCTCTTGCTCCGCCACGCTCACAGACTCAGGGTCTCCAGCCAAAGACGCCTGCCTGATGGACAGCTCCACCGCCTCCAACCACGCCTCCAGACTGGCCAGAGACTGCAGCATCCGCACCACCTGCCAATCACAAACAACTCAGTTATCAATTAAACACAGCTGCTGTGAACTGTCTGTCACAGTTAATATTCTCTGCAATACACAAATGTGACCCTGGACCACAAAAGCAGTCTTAAGTCGCTGGGGTATATTTGTAGCAATAGCCAACAATACATCGTATGGGTCAAAATTATCAATTTTTCTTTTATGCCAAAAATCATTAGGATATTAAGTAAAGATCATGTTCCATGAAGATATTTTGTAAATTTCCTACTGTAAATATATCAAAACTTAATTTTTGATTAGTAATATGCATTGCTAAGAACTTCATTTGGACAACTTTAAAGGCGATTTTCTCAATATTTAGATTTTTTTGCACCCTCAGATTCCAGATTTTCAAATAGTTGCATCTCTAACAAACCATACATCAATGTACTAACCATACATCAAAAGCTTACTTATTCCGCTTTAATTTTATGTATAAATCTCAATTTCCAAAAAATTGACCCTTATGACTGGTTTTGTGGTCCAGGGTCACAAATCACAAATACACACGAGGCAGAGCAGACTTTACTTTTTATACCACACTGCATCATGAGATATAATATTCCATGCAGGTTGACTGATTGACTGCATACGGAACACTTTACAAACTGCATGCATTTGGCAAAAATATGGTAATTTTGCATTTGAAATCAAATTTTGTGTAGAATATCTTATCTTTTGGCAGTCCAATGAAATAGTGAGTCAAAAAGAAATGCAAATATGTCCTAATATTTAATGTAATATTTAATTAATTTTATTTTTGCCCTTTTTATGTTACTTTCATTTTTTTTAACTGCCATTGTGTTATTTATATTATATGTATTCAACTTACAACTTTTGCATTGAGACATTATTTAAGCACATTTTCCATCAAAATTACTGTAATGCAGCAACATTTCATTTTATTTTTTTGCATTCCCCATTACATTTTCAAGACTGTAATAAATATTAAATGCAACGAAACGATATATTTTTTATTTATATTTTATAATGTAATCAGCATAAATGAAATATGTAATTTAGACACACACAGCACTTTTTTACATAAATTTTCTTCATGCAAAATACACTGTGCAGTGTCTACTATTTATGTGAAACAGTATGCAAAATGCAATGATCGATATTTCAAACAGTAATCTGCTACATTTTTGTTACATAACCTTGATATGTTGCATGTATAATCCATCTTGTAAAGTAATTAACTGTTTAAAGTAACTGTTTTTGCATTTTATTCCAGTTGTGTGTAATTTTTTGTCAGTGCAATCAAAAAAAAAGTCAAATCATGACTGATTGCATTATGGGATACAGTACTCCAGACAGTGTGCTCTAGATGTATACTGTACATTTTGGCAAATGTAGTTATGTGGGCATTTCTTGGCATAATAAATGGCATATTTTGCTCAGTATACATACTGCTTACTATTTTCTTTAAACAACAGAAGGCAGTATGCCATTCCAAACACTCAGGGAAACACAAGATATATGTACCTTATAGTTGAGCTCCTCTGACACCTTCAGGACCAGACCGTTCCTCTCATGTCTTCTCTTCAGCTCTTCCCACAGAACCTCCAGCTGACTCAGAAACTCCTGGATCTTCATGCTGCCCGGATGCTGAGCCCTCACCAGACTGTAACCCTCCTGGATGGAAACAAGAGGTTTGAATGAACATTTTTACATTTTAAATAATTTATGCAAATATAATTTACATTTGTTAATTTAATAATATTCATATTATTTTAAAAGTCTGATTTCTAATGAATATTAATAATATTAAACTAAGTATAATTTTAGTCATTTTAATTGTCATTATGGTTAAGGGCAAATATAAATTTTATTAAATATGATAATGATAATCATTTTTATATTATTTATCAGTATAATGTAAATTTCATAGTACTTATTATATATATATATATATATATATATATATATATACACACACACACACACACACACACACACACACACATATATATATATATATATATAATTAATGCTAATTAAAAATTATTAGAAAAATTATTCATTAATAATTAGAAAAATATAACAGTTTAATTTAAATAAGTTATTTTTATTATTATTAATGAGCATTAATAATTATTATAAAATTCGATAATTATAGTAATTTTGTATCATTTATTAGTAGCGGGATTTAATATATACAAAAATACTTTGAATTAAGGCAACAGCATCAATCTTGAAGACAAACATTTAGACAAAATAGAACCACAAAACAAGGCTAAAACCACCAAAAAACGATACTAAAAACAATATTCTAAATAATTAAATCAAAAACAAATAAAAAAATTTTAATCAGCTCACTGAAATAAACCATTCAAAATAATTAATTTGCTATAATGCATCAAACTTACACAACATTTCATTGATAAGCGGAAAGAAAAATCATAATCGTACACATTTTCATTGCTTCAATTTAATTATGATTTAAACGAGAAAAAAACTTGAGGATTTATTCTCTCAATAAAATGTGGCATGCAGTAAAGTATCATTGCAATACACTTCTACTTGTTATAAAAAGTAGCTTAATTTGTATTATTTATTTGTTTTACACAATAACAACTTAAAGGGCACCTATTATGCAAAAGAGTGACGTCACATTTCGGAGGGTGGGACCACAGGGGTTGATTGACAGCCCTTCATTGCTATAGTTTCCGCCCTCAGCGGTTATGCTGTCCTTCATTTTCTCCGCGCTCGAGCAGCTGTAACGTCAACAATGTCTCGCAAGCAATCCCCGTGTTCTGTGTTTGGATGTAAGACTGAACATAAGAGTCTTCATTTTCTCCCAACATCTGAGCTGCTGAGGACGCTGTGGATTACTTTCATTTTTCAAGGTAATGCACCTCAGCATCTACCTAAATGCATGTATCACTCAAGACTCCTTTGTGAATGTCATGTTGTTATTGTACTTAGCGTTTTAACCGTATTTGTCTGCGTACATTAAGTATTTTTAACTGATCAGCGCCGTGCTTGTGAAATTAGTTCGCACCATTCGTAGCAAGAGATTCGTTTGGTTTCAGTGTTTCGTCCCACTTTCAGTGCATTTGACGTCCCATATGTGCGGCTGAACACCGGTTCGCCCGCTCTCAGTTACGTTGCTTCTACCGGCTGTGTTTATTGCTGCAGATATGCAATGCAGAGAGAGACACGCCCTCTTCTGGAGACCGGGGCGGGAATATGCAGCTCATTTGCATTTAAAGCCATACACTCCAAACCAGCTCGTTTTTAGACACACCCCAAAAATGACATTTTCCAGCTGTTATAATAAATGATCTGTGGTGTATTTTGGGCTGATACTTCACAGACACGTTCTGGGGACACCCAAGGCCAATATTACATCTTGTAAAAAGGGGCATAATAGGTGCCCTTTAAGTTGAGTTTAATTTCCAAAAAGTGCATTACCAATGGACAAAAGTTAGTGTACGATGAGGTATCTATGCACACTTTTTGTGTAAAGCCAGTGAACATCCCAGCACTAACACACTCTGACAGCAGCGCTCACCTTCTTTACCAGCTCTATCCTGGCTCTGTTGGACAGGATATCCTGTTCCAGTGAGGCCTGACGCCTCTTGGCTGCTTCAAAACCGTTCGGCCCGGCCAAACTGCAGATCTGAGTGGCCATCGCAACGCTGTCTTTGAGCCAGGAGAGAGTCTGCAGAGAATACAACGAGAACATGAACACAGCCGCTCTGTTCACAACACCTAGACACTCCCCTACATAGACAGCAGTCTACTCCACGTGAACTGCACAAGAGAAGCACCTTTGACTCATTCCTATAGTTAGACATTAGCATGTTGCTCAGCTAACAACACAACACACTAATGATCGTAATACACAGCACACACAAATATGAAATATGAAAATAAGCTACATTTTCACTACAACTATTTTTAATGATACTTAAGTTATTTAATTAATTCTAAAAATATTAATTCTAAACTAAGTTTATTATTTAAATTTTAGTATATAATATTAAACTAAGAATAATTTTATAATAATGTACAACAATAATAATAAAAGTATAATTTTAATAAAAAGTAATGTAAGATGACTATTAATATTATAAAAATTGATAATATTTATTTTAATAATATTTATCAGTATAATAACATTTTATAATATTGCTATTTCAAATTATAATTAAATAATGTATAAATACATATTAGTTAATATACATATAATTTCTGAAAATAAAATTGGTGGAAATATAATTTATATTTATTCATTATATAATATTCAAATCGTTTTAAATGTCAGATTTTTAATTCATTAAAACATTTAAACAAAGTATAATTTTAATAATAGTAATTCTCATTACGGTTAATGTAATTATTCAATATGATAAATGGTATTAATTTTTATATTTATCAGTATAATACACGTTTATAATATTGCTATTTTAAATTAATTAGGATATATTAGTTAATATAAACAATTTATTTAAAAATTAAATTAAAGTCTGATTTCTAATTAATAATAAACAAAGTATAATTTTAATATTAGTCATTTTTATTATTATTATTGATCACTACTAATTTATCATATTTATAATTATAAAATTGTATAATTACAGTAATTTTGAAACATTTATCATTATAACAAATGTAATTATATGTACATTATTTTTATAAATAAATAAATAAATAAATAAATATATATATATATTACTTATTATTATTTTAAAATTCTGATTAATAACTAATTGTATTAATTGTCAAAAGCGGACCTACTATGCCTATTCTGCCTAAATGCTTTCTATACAGCTCACTAGGTTTTAGAACAGAACTGAGGCGTCACATTCAATGAAAAAACAGGAAGACATATTTCTAACAGAAAGAGATGAGAGATCCTTATTTAGACCTGGCTGACCTCTGAACCGCTGGCTGCTCGGCCCAGACTGGGTTCAGAAGCCGCCGGCAGTGTTTTCAAGCCAGAACAATTCCTGGAAGTCACATACACTAGCAGATCCTCAAGCAATTAGCAAAGACCCATCGATCAACCTCTCATGAGTTTATTCCCGAAGTATCCGTACTCTCAGCTGAACCACAGTGAAGCGGCGAAGAGCTTCTCTGTTCTGTTCTGACTGGACTCAGTGGGTCTTTTTCACAGCATAAGTGATTGTGTAACTCTTGTGTAATAGTGAAGTAATAAATAGGCACCTTGTCTGCAGAAACTGTGAACTTCTGGAGTTGCGTGTGGAGCGGTGTGTGGCCGCTGGACTCGGGCCTCGGCGCGTTCCCGCTGTAAAGCCAAACACAGGACCTCTTATTTAGCATGCATCTTTAATTTGCATGTGTGCAAAAAATTTTTCCAAAGTGAAAATGTCACCTTTCAGCGGCCGTGTGGAATTTGAGGGTGGCTCGCGCTGCCATCTCTCCAGCATCCCGGCTGTCTGAGGGCTTCCCGTAGCGCTCGGCGTCTCTCCCGGCCTGCGGGGGGGAACACAAGCTACGTGTTCATCCAGCAGACAACACCTACAACAGACCCTTGTGTGCTTGTTTAAAACACGGTGGTCCTTCGTGATACTGACGAGGTTGGCTGGTAAGCCGGGTCTGAATATCAGCGTGTGGTTGGAGGTGCGGACAGTATGGATGTAATCCCAGAAAGAAAGTCAATCACTTTTTCTGGAAAGTTACAGTGAGCAGTGCTGTTAAACAGGCTCCAGCGTCACATGAGGAAGCCAACATGGGAAAATAATTATTCTGTATAATCGCCGTCGTGTCTCGAGTAGAAGGTCACTGCTTTTTCATGCGCATTACATCAGCTATGAACAACATGATACTCTAATAATCATAACAATACACAGCACGCACAAGTATTGGGGAAAATAACCTAATTTTTTAAATTAGAATAACTATTTTTATTGATGCTAGGTTATTAAATAAACAGCACAACACATGTATCTGTGCGTGTGTGATTCATATAAAATTTTGCAAATATAATATTTATATTTAAGATTTCTAATTAATATTAATAACATAAAAAGCATGATTAAATAATTGTAATTAATAACGAATAATATTATTTATTAATATTAAACATTCATTATTGTTGATGGTATTCATTTTATAACATTTATCAGTATAATATAATTAATGTTAAAGTATAGTTCTGAGAAAGAAGTATGAAGGTTACCACAAAAATATGATGCAGCACAACTGTTTTCAATATTGATAATAATCAGAAATGTTTCTTGAGTAGCAAATCAGTACATTATAATGATTTCTGAAGGATCACGTGACACTGAAGACTGGAGTAATGATGCTGAAAATTCAGCTTTGATCACAGAAATAAATTACATTTTAACATTCAAATAAAATAAAAAAAAACAGTTATTTGAACTTGCGATAATATTTCACACAATATTACAGTTTTATTGTATTTTTGATCAAATAAATGCAGCCTTGGTGAGCATTAGAGACTTTTTAAAAGCATTAAAAAAAAATGTAAAGACCCCAAACTTCAATACTATTTGCACATATTTTAAGCAAAGGTTCACCTTAAACTGATAATTACGCTATCCTTTCATTCCAAACCAAATCTGACAATGAAAGTGAATGAGGACAGAAGACAAAAAGCACAATTAAAAGATCAACTAACAATACATGACATATATATATGCGCGAGTACCAACTGCAAAATCATGTAAAACTTCCACAGTGCTTTCTTTCACACAGACAAAATCGGTTTTCATGCACGGCACCCCATCGGCTCATTTCTGCTTTATGGCGGCATATGAATTTGAGCTGGGCATTCTCTGATTATGAGCTCAGGATGAATGAGTCAGAGTTTGGGAGAGAAATGCGTGATGCCTGAGAGAAAGAAAGAAACAGTCGCCTGAGAAAGTGCCATTTGGAGAGCGCAGCAAATTTACAAGGCCTAATAGCATTTATAAACACGCCACTCAAAGAGTGCAAGCCTCAAGTTTAATCGCACAGCGGCACGTTATCGGGCTATTCACGAGCGAGAAGCGTTTGAGTAACAAGCGTGGTGTAATTACACGCTCCGACGTCTCTTCTCCACATGCCCGCTTCAGATCAGTCCAGGCTTTATACAAACTCCAGCCTTTCCTGCATGATGAAAACTAAGGGACAGTGAATTATGTCACCAGACAGCTCTTGAAGGGCTTCCTCAGCTCGTTCCCAGCGCTGATAGTAATTAGTGCCGTATTTCATCAGCTCTTCTGAGAGTCTTTCAGTGTAAAGTTGTGGAGCGATGTCAGCCAAACGCTCTCGTAGTACATATGAAGCGTGTGGCGACTGCATCTGGGAGCCATTAGAGAGAAATACAGGCCTCTTCGTCATGTTTACCTCACGTCACTAAACAAGAAGTCTGGTTATACACACACGCTCGCCAACGGATGGATGTGGTGCCTCATAATGCATGAAAATACACAGGTTTAGACATGATTGAACTGAAACAAACGGCTTAAACTAATCCAGGTTAGTCGGTCGTCGGGTTTTGGGCACTTTATTTAACCAACTTGACCAGATTGAGAGACTAACTTAAAGTGGAAATGAAGCAGTCAGTCAAGTTTACATTATTTAGGAAAATAAAAAAATATATATAACAAACATGATTAATGTAACCATTTTAAAGAAAAAAGGTTGTTTTGTTATAGCTTTTGAAGCAAGAGCGCCGCCATCTTGCAGTACACACATTTGCTCTGATGGCCAGTGTAGTAATACAAGCATTTCTTTACATTTTGAACACACAAATGTTATTTTAACACACAAATAATTTGGTTTTCACCATCATTTGGATGAATATTCAACATCAAACTGTCTATATGCTAAGTTTTGATCGTGGTATCCCAAACATTGTTTTCATAATTGCGAGGCGCAACTTGATGTAAACAAACAACGCTTCATACAGTATCATTCACGTCGTATTTTATTGTTATTCAGACATATGCATTACATTGACTGGTTCACCAGTTGTATGTATCATATTTTATGTACAATTAGCTTTCCTGCTGTTAACAGGCTGTAGTGTTTAACTAATCACCTATCTGAACGATCGGGCCAGTGCTGCTTCCTCAATAAAGTTGATCATTCTCACGTGTTTTAAGCCTTGTCAGTTTAAATATTTTTAAACTGTGTTTTAAGCCATTCAAGCATCTTCATCAGCAAATGCACGTCGGAATGACAGTCTTGAGGAGAATCCACATAAACGAGCATCGTTTCCGATCCGCACTTTACCCCAAACCAGCAGGTTCACGACTTCTCCAACCCCTAACACTGCTCGGTCCCATCGCCTGGATGGACTCAACAGTGCTTTCAAGGTCATCTTCCTCGATTTCGAAAACAAGCGCGTGTTGAAAATGTAAAGAAATGCTTATATTACTATTCTGGCCATCGGAGCGAACCAACTGCAAGATAAGTCAGTTAAGTCGTGACGTATTGTCAAGTATGGTGACCCATACTTGGATGGGTTAAATGCTCTGGATGCATTTAACCCATCCAAGTGCACACACACACAGCAGTGAGACACAGTGAGCAGTGGGCAGCCTTGCTCCAGCACCTGGGGAGCAATTAAGGGCACCTTAGTCACGGTATCAAAGGTGGAGAGAGTGCTGTTCATTCACAATGTCGGCGCGAGAATCTAACCAGCAACCTTCAGGTTACAAGCCCGTCTCCCTAACCACCAGGCCACGACTACCTAATAAGATGGCGGCACTCTTGCTCCAAAAGCTATAACAAAACAACCTTTTTTCTTTAAAATGGATACAATCATTTTTGTTATATATTTTTTAATCAAAGTGGAAATCGCTTTACTAAATAATGTAAACTTAACTGACTGCTTCACTTCCACTTTAACTCTGATCTTAACTCTTAAAATGATCAGAAAAAAACAATACACACACACACACACACTATATATATATATATATTTGATACATTTGGTTTTGGGCACTTTATTTAACCAGCTAAACACCAGTCTGACCAGATTAAGAGACTAACTTCACCCATTATTTCATGTCAGGCTTTACAGGGTTAAGTTAGTCTCTGGTCAAATTGATGTTCAGCTAGTTAAATAAAGTGCCCAAAAATCAAATGTATCAAATATGACATTTAACAAAAAACACTTTGTAGTATTTTTTTAATATTTATATTTGTATATTATTAATATATTTATAACATATATAATATATTTACACAGAAACAGAACAGCTTAAATAAACTTTAGACAAAATACTAGTACAAAATTAATTTTTTGTTGAGTATCATATTTGATACATCAGGCTTTATGGCTTATATAATATGATATTAGCGAGAATATGAAGGGGGAAAAACAACTAATTTTTACTCAGAGGCCCAAACTGAGCAAACATATGCAATGAGAGATGCTGATATTTATATGGACAAAAAGTGGAGAAATTGTAGTGTAGGCTAAATCAATGAGATCTTTATAACACGATAGCAGATACTTACATAAAATTATATAAATATCAGACGTCACTCTGTATCTCCCAGTAATATTTCTTAGTAAAGATGAGATTTAAATGCTTAGTTTGATGATCAACACATATAACGCAATGCAATACAATCCAATGATGATAGAGAGATAAACAAATAAACGTTCCTCAAAAGCCTGATGATCATATTTGATACTCACATTTGAACAGGATTTTTCTAATAAATGATGTCTGGATAATGAAATAAACACGAGTTGCTTCAGTCCAGTAAAAGTTCATCTTGAAATATTACAATATCCAAGGTATTCTTATGTTTACTTTATAAAAATCAGTAAAGATTTGACAGCAGAAAGACACGTGAAGCACAAGCTGAAGGTTTATGTTTGCACAATTACACTAAAAGAGCTTTTACCTGATAAAAAAGTCAAAAATTTTAATCAGACGACAGAAGGCATGTAGTAGATTGTGTGTGACAGGTTTTCAGCAAACATGTTGATCATTTAACGGCCTTAGAAATTAATTTATTAAAGTACAGTAGGCTTTATAGAGTTAAAGCAGCTAAGACCAGTAAACAACCATAGGATACATCAATGAACAATTTTCTAAGGCTAAAAACCCTACGCTAGAGGTGGTACAGTGTGTATTTGCACAAACTGTCTCATTTTCTCTTTCAATCGACTGCAGTCACGGCAAAACAACAGTCTGAAGAGAACTGGAGTTGGATGATGGCGAGGTTTTGGACCGGTGGTGCCGTCTGGCATCATGTTAGTCCTGGGGATTCGTGTCTCCCAGTAAAAGTCTCCATAAAGCATAATGAGCACGGCTCTCATACACGATACACCCAGGTAACCTCTGCTACCAGCACTGACACAAGCGGCCATTGTTACAAACCTGCTTCAGCCCAGAACATCGCCAGCACCGTGCCAATCAAAACCAAGCCAGAAAACCATCTGATCAAAAGCTTATGTAGGGATCTAACAATTAAGACTAGTCAAAAAAAATAAAATAAAATACTGGACGAGACAGTCCATGTTTTACTGGAAATTACTCTTGACTTTTGGCAGCAACAGTTTATGTATGAAATACTGCATGTCCAGAAATACAACCAAAAATAGTTTTTATACTCACCAAGGCTGCATGTATTTTAATAAAAATACAGCAAAAACAGTCAAACTGTGAAATTTTATTACAATTTAAAATAACAGTTTTCTATGTGAATATATTGTAAAATGTAATTAATTTCTGTGATCAAAACTATGTTTTCAGTATCATTACTCCAGTCTTCAGTGTCACATGATCCTTCAGAAATCATTCTAATATGCTGCTCAAGAAACATTTATTATTATTATTATTATTATTATTATTATGATGATGATGTTGAAAACATTTGTGCCACTTCATATTTTTGTGGAAACTGTGATACTTTTTTCACAATGATACTTTAATATTAATTAGAAATCAGACCTAAAATAACATTAATACTATTTTTAATTTAGTTTGCATTAATTATGTTATTTAAAATATTTGTTTATTTATTTAAATTGTTTATATTAACTAATATATTTAATTTATTTAAACTAACAATATTATAATTTATATTTATAATATATTATACCGAAAAATAGTATAAAAATAGTATAATCAATAGAAATGTATATTTAATATGAATAATTTCAAGTAGTCATGTGCTGCTTCATATTTTTTGGAAACTGTGAAACGTTTTGTTTTTCATGATGATTTGATGAATAGAAAGTTCAGAAGAACAGCATTTATTTGAAATGGAAATCTTTTGTAACATTATAAATGTCTTTACTGTCACTTTTGATCACTTTAATGTGTCCTTGCTGAATAAAAGTATTAATTTCCTTAAAAAAAAACACTGAGAAAGGGAGGACTGGCATAATAACATCCAGAAACACATCCAAGATAATCATACTACACACAATGAAGCCCTTCTTCAGCGCTAATGGCCTATAACATAACAAATGGTTTATGCTGCTATTTCTTTAATCCAATGAGTGTTTTCCTCCATTTTCTGCAGGTACGTCCAAAAGATGTTATTACAGCCATAATGTCAGAGAGGATATGAAAACGTCTAGATTCGGGAGTTTTGAGAGAATGCTGTTTGTCCTGGCGGCCTGTTTTTGCCCTCGCAGCATTATCGAACGAATGGAAACGTCTAGATCTGTCCTGCCAGTGTCAATAACACCTCCGAAGGCTTTCCTGAAAGCGGTGTCTCACAGACAACGAGACTTTGTTAGATAGAGAGGATGTCATAAAATAAATGACAGAAACTGACTCATTTACATCCCATCCAAACCAACACAGAGAAAGAGCAACCTCACATTTTTCCCTCCTAACTAACTAGTGACTCTAAAATTAAATTAAAGCAAACTGCACCATCATCCGTGGAGAGCAGCGACTGTATTTGACTTGTGTGGCCTAAAGAGAAGCCAGACTCAACGCGTCAGAGGTCATTTACAGCGTCTATTATGTAATTAAGGCAAGTGCTGATCTCTTCAGCACCAAGCAGTAGATCAAGTGCTGTTATTGTTAACTAAACTAAAAATAGTTTGTAATGCTGAAATAAAATAAAATGCAAATATTACAGAAACTTAGAAAAACTGAAAATATAAATAGCTCATTTAAGATATTATAATAAATACTTTAACAGAATATAAATGGTACGAAAATAATACTGCTAAAACACTTCTCAGTTACCAACATAATGTTAATACCACTAACAAGGAATAAATGAAAACATTATATACAGTAATAAAATATATTATTATAAATAAATTATTTAAAATATTTATGTTTATTTAAAGTGCATAACATATATAATAATATATATTATAAAATATAAAAAAACAAATAATAATAAAATTACAAAACCATAAAATTACTAAAACCTAAAATCAATTAAAATGTGAATAATATAAATATTGAAACTGAAAACATAAAAACAAAAGCTAGTTCAAAATATTAATAAATACAGTATATCAGTGTAAAATTAATACTAAAATACCACTGCTAAAAACACCTCAAAACAAGCAGCAACAGTGGCTTTAATTTCCACACGAAAAGTGCAATTTTACTATTTATTAATCTGCACAGAATATTTAAGTTTGTATAATACGTGGTTTAGAAACCAATATCACCACTATTTAGAAGAAATTTCATCCCCCGCTTTTTTTATTTTTGGCTTCAACACTGTGTAAAGAAAACAACTGCCGTAAAACAACGAAGCAGACACCTTCTTTACATCTTAGTGAAATCAATACATTTGCATAACATCAGCTTGATGAATCAATTCACAGAATTTAATATTTTGGGAAACGTGTGAAAAGGCCTCTGGTGCCATTTAAACATTTCCGTTCAGCGTGGAAACCAAAAAGAAGGACGAAAAGAAAAACAAGTGGTATGAGAGAGAGAGAACGCGGATATACTTGTAGAATTATAATAGAATGAAAGCTGCATACCGTAAACCCCTTCAGACGATTTTGTTCCTCTTTAACCTCCTTTCCCATAATCCTGTGTGGGTCTGTTCCCACGCTGCCGGGCGGCTCTTGGCTCGGGGTTTCAGGGTCACTGCCGTCCCTGGTTAACGAGGGGGTGGAGGGGAGCTGAGCTGCCTTTTCGTTCCTACAAACACAAACACTCAGCCATCAAATCAACCTGCCAGCAGGACCCAAGACCAAGCCAAGAACACAGAAGCTTCAGCACTGCCTCTAATTATGTTGACGCTGGATTCGCTTTTGTTGTCACTCTACGGAAATTTAATACAGTGACTGTGAGCGACCGATGATAGCGGATTACACATCTGGTATTTGCAAATTCCAAAATTAAGCAATGTTTTCCAAACAAAGCCACTAAACACACTACATCATGTCTTAAAATAAATATGCACATGGGAATAACCAGATTCCTCAGCTTTAAAGCTTGAAATGCTCAACCTTTGGAGGATAACACACAAGCATACATACATATATACACAAATTGTATGATATTATATCATATACACACACACACTAGTTTTAATACATTTACATTTCCTTAAGAAATGTTGTAAAGTGTAAAGAAATAACAAAGCATACAGAAGTGATAAATGATGTGAAGAAATTAAAACACCTCTAATAAGGAATAAAGAGAATCATTATTTTATATTAAAATCTAATATTAATAATAATAATAATATTTATAAATAAAAATGTAATAATTAATACAATTATACAAAATACAATTTTATATTATATATTATACACACACTAGTTTACAATATTAATAAAATATATAATTATAAATAAAATTATATTAATTACATTTTAATTATATATTATTATTATAAATAAATAAATAAATATAAATGCAATTTTATAATTTGTATTAATATAATTTTATATTATAACTATATATTGTATTAATTATAATTTATTTAATATTATATATTAAATAAAATAAAATTTCTACTCATAAATATAAAATTACGTAAATTAAAAATCTATTCTACTCTATTCTATGCACACTAGTTTAAGTCTACATTGCCTTAAAAAAAGGTAAATGGTGTTTGGCTTTGCAAAGTTTGCCACCATGATGCTAATGCTACTAATAAGCAATGAAGAATAAGGAAAAGCATTTATTATACATTAAAAATATTTATGGAAAAAATAAATGAATGAATATGTAATGCACCTAACATGCAATCTAAATAATCAAATCCAGGCTCAGGCTTACGTTTTTACATTATGGAACGCATGCAATGTGACTTGTGTCTTCCTTTAAAAAATAAATAAATCACTCTTAGGGAACATAAATCCTGCATTTTGTCCTGCGAGATTACAACAATTGATGCATGAGAAGTTCATCTCTGTTCTAAAAGTAACAGTAACAACTGATCTGACAATGATTAATAGTGCAGACTAAGAGCAAGTGGATGTTAACAACGAGACCATACAGTATCCAGCCTGACCTTATCCCGTTCATAAATCCAGTCATACATAATCCATAAATGCACAGGTGTTAAAGAAAAGCAGAACCAACGTTTGACAGATGAACTTTAACTGCTCCAAATTCAAGACATATACAACATACAATACAGAATTACATCCAGGAAGGTCAAAATGGCTTAAAAAATCCACATATTAACAGAATCTGTTTTTATATTATGACTTCTATATAGAGAAACTCTTTATTAATTTCCCCCAGAAACGTCCTGCTCGGCTGTGAACTTTTACTGCCTTCACAGAACAGAACGAGCTGCTTGTGTATTATTTTACCATTAGTAAATTTTGCCATGAATTCATCTTGATTAAACATCTGCTTTGCCCAAATAAACTCTTATGCATTTAATATAAGGAATAAATTCCTCTAATTACAGGCATAAACATACTTCACCCTCAACCGAAGGCATAAGGAGGAGATGGCAAGCTTTCTGCAGTAAGCACACTATTTATTATGACTAACTGGGCTCAGAAACAGGAATCGCAGACTTTTAAATCTCGGAAGGTGATGAAATAAATACGGACGTCTTAGATGATGGTGCAATAAAGTACAAAATAAGCTCACACTTGGATTTGGTTACCACATTGCAACGTACAAACAAACAAACAAACAAATGAGAGTTTAAGCACCGTTTCCAACAAAAGTTTTGGCGTTTAGTGTTTCAATGTGTCGTGCTGATGAGGGGAGAAAATTCAGATCGTTTATTGGTGTATGATATATGAATATTTATAGATGTATTTAATAATTTATATAATACTTACAATAATTACAATTTCTTACTATAAAATATAATACATATAGTGCAATAATAATATTTATATTACATAAAAAACTATAAAATTAATCATATAAATATAATAGTATTATTAATAATTATTTGAATAATGATATACACATTTAATAATTATTTAAATACCTAATAAAATTATTATAGAAATTATTATAAAAATAATAATTTATTACTACATAAAGTTTAAAACAAAGTTTTATAAAATGATAAATTTCACATTTCAGCCTTTAAACCCTTTTTTAAGAAAAGGGATGAGTCAAAAGCATCAATTATTATAATAATTTAAGCAAATGGGCTTCTTGAAAATGCAAATTCATTCTCTAGTTTTGCTAAACATTTGGGCTGGTTTGGTTTTGCAGACCTGGCAACCCTGTCATAAATGCTACTTTATCAGGCATTACAGGTAAGATGAATTGAAAATGCCATCCAAACCTTTCTGAAAACAGTCAGTTCCCTTCAGAGATACGTTCATATAAAACACCCGCACCACGGTTTGACTTTGAAACATGCAGCTCATATTTATTCAATGAAATCATAGCCTTTTGAAGTATAATCATCAGTCCTCAAATTCAAGACTTCTTGAAATTATAATCAAGACTTTTCTTGTAGCATTTAAGACTTGTTATGGCCTTAAATTTTATACAACTAAATTTATGACGTTTTAAGGCTTTTTAAGGACCCTGTATGACTAACTGGGCGCAGGAACAGGAATCGCAGACTTTTAAACCTCAAACGACGATGAAATCAATATGGACGCCTGATGATGGTGCAATAAAATGGCCAAATTGCAACAAACAAACATAAGAGTTTAAGTGTCGTTTCCAGCTAAATTTAATTTCAAACAGTTTGTTTTGGTGTTTAGCTTTTCAAAACATCAGGAGGAAAAATTCAGATTGGTAATTGGTGGCATTGTGAAAATAAGCACACATCTTTTATATGCATCTAATTATCATTTGGAAGCAGTTTCCTGGCCGTGTCCCATGCGGTTGGTGGTGGGGATTACAAATGCAACAAAAGCAGGATTGTGGAAAGAGCCTTTGGCTCTGTGGAAAGCCCATTAAGGAGGGAAATGGCTCTTGTCTCTCTGAGAGGTAGGGGTGTCCCCAAATAAGGATTTTCATAGTCGAATCAGAATTGTCGAATCTTGCCGATAGTCGACTGATAGTCGAATCATATGTTTGGGGGGCGGTGGGGGGATACATTACCAAGACTCAAGTAGTCAGACATTCAGCAGTCATAAATACTGACGTTAACACACAGGAAAAATGTATAACGGACGCCTCGCAGATATAAACAGGATAAATAATGTTTTATGTTTTGATTAAAATATAGTTAACATCAGCTGGCCGCATATCATGTTTATTACTGATCAGAGATGATGAAACCGGAGATTTGCACCAAATAAAACCAAATATCCACACAAGATGAAATCAACAGATGCAAGGAGTATTCGATGAAGCCCGTGTGCATGTTTACTCTAACTGTATAGAGATTTTCACAGAGGAAATTAACAAATATCCTGATAATTTTTCCGACTTTGAAGCATAGCCTACTGCCACATAAAACTCCATGCGACCGCCTAAATATGAGCTGCTGTGAAAACTGCTATAACACAGCTAGATTTATCCAGGAATTAAACACGGAGGGTGCTCTAGCCTCAATTCACATACATTTTCACATATTTTTTTGTCCCGTCCATTGCTGGACAAAAATAAACCTTTTGATTCTCTCCAGAGCGCAAACACAAGTATGCATTGGAAAGATTACCAGATCAGTCTCGCCAAAATGATAGTGGATAAATAATATCTAGAGTCTTTACGATCCCGAGCATCCATGGGATCGGCGCCTATGTTCACAGCATCCAAAAATCAAATTAGAAATGTTTTGAAATCACTTGTACCCAACCTGATTGGGGTCAGTCTTTCACTCTGTCTGTGTCAATTTGAATCTTGTTAAAGATTTAAATCCTTGCCAAGATGCTCCTTTGTCGGTCACGGATTATGGAAGGTGGTTGGATTTATTCATGCATGTAAAATATTTATTAAAAGATTCTTTCTTTTCAAATTCTTATTGGCAGCATTATCATATTAGGCTGTTTATTAATTTATTGGGAGAAAACCGGTAGTTCTATGTGAAATTAGACATTTAAGCATAACTCTGCTAGTCTGAGTTACCTGAGAGTCTTCTGGAGAACGGCCCAGCAGTCTTTCACCTCGCTCTGCTTCTGTGCGACGCGGGCTGCCAGCGCCGGGTGCAGGTTAGAGAGCTGGGAAACGCTCACATCCAGCATCTGAAACCACACAGAACGACAAGAAAACAAACGCAGGCGTCAGGCTGGTGTTTGACATGGAGCTGGACCGTGAACTAACGCGTTTAGGGTCAGCGTGTTCACAGCACGGCTCGCGGCTCCTCGTGTGACTATAATGGGATGTGAATTTTGGATCGCGCACCATGATTTGACTGGCAATGTCCCGAATTTCCCCGTCTCTGGCGTTTTCCACTCCGTTGCTTGCAGAGAGGCCTTTTCTCTGGATGAGAAGTTAAAAAAGGAGAGCAAACCATAAATAACATTCTTCGATTACATCAGCATGTCAACATACAGACACAGTTGGGTTACTTTCGTATCAAAGGACAAGTCAAAGCGAAATGGCACAGATACGGGGTTTCCTGTGAGGTTTGAACAGAAATAGCTCAACGAAGGAAACTGATTACCATGTTGTTGATGGAACAGACAATGTTATCGGCCTGCTGGTAGAAGGACGAGACTTCGAGGGCGAGCTGAAGATTCTCATGATATTCCTTCAAGTGCGACTGGGCCTTCAGCCACCTAGGTAGTTGACAAATATTACATTTTATTTTAATTAATAAGTAAAAATGATATAATCATACAATTATTAAATTATTGTTTACATTATTATTATTATTTCTTATGTATTCATAGAATTATAATTATTCATATATTGATGATGATAAAAAGTTATTAGCTTTTAATATTATTTGAATATTTATGCTTTTAATAGTTTATATAATTACAAAAAATTATAATTGTCTCTGTATGTGTACATATTACATAACTAACTTTATTAAATACATATAAATATTCAAATAATTATAATATATCAAATGATTATTAAATTGCTAATAATAATAATAATTATTATTATTATTAAATGAATAATTATGGCAAATTATAATTGTGCATATATGTATATATTATTATAAAATATAATATACACATTTGTCTGTATAAATTATTATATTTCATAGCTATTATATGTGTGTGTGTGTGTGTGTGTGTGTGTGTGTATATATATAATAGCTATGAAATAATAATAATAATTTATATATTTATATATTATGTTAGTCAGTATAATATACAGTAGTCAACATTTGAAGTGGATCAAAAGTTCCTCAAAGTTGTCCTAAGACAAGAACGTATTTTGGTTTTAGGATAACTTTGATGAAAGTTTTGATCCACTTCAAATGTTGACTAGTGTATATTACAATCATTATAATTATTATATAATTATAAAATCTAATAATTTATATGCATATGTATCTGCGTATACATTATATTTTATAGTAATAAATGATAATTGTGTATATGTGTATATTATTATAAAATATAATATATACACATTTGTGTGTATAATTTATTCCATTTTATAATAATTATATATAATTTTATATATAAATAAAAAAATATATATAAATAAATTAAAAAAATCATTTTTCCATCATCATTTTTTTTCGTGTATTATTATTATTAGTAGTAGTAGTATTTGCACTAACATTTTGTTGATGTGTTTCCTGCGGGTTGAGATGGTCTTTCCTTCCGTCTTCCCCTGTTTTTCCAGTCTGAGGGCCATATGATTGATCTCTTCATGAAGATTATGATACAGCTGCTCATCCTGAAAGGAAGTCAGACATACAAGTTTTCCTGAGCTCTAAGGATCTTACATTTAACCAAAGCACATTTTAACCAGGTGTTTGGACTGCATCTTTGGCTAATATCCCCAACCCTAGAAGTACAACTGGCTGTTTCAATTGGCTTTAGGGATGCTAGTGAATCAGTCTGTGAGTAAGTATAATGAATGACGGCTTATATGTGCGTAAGCAGAAGGTCTCAGCCTCTCAGACTGCATTTTAAATCAGAAGCACTTGCTCACATACAGGTAAACAATGGTACTACGTTGGATGATAAAACAAAAAAAAATCCAATTGCTTTCCAGTAGTGATAATTGAGGCCTGCTGAGAATTTAGCAGCAATTTCTGTGTCTGTTGTCTAGAATCACCCACCTGTTTCAAATCCAGTATCTTCCTGGTAAGCTGCATCTTGTCAGTGTTTTCCCCAAGGATACTGGCCAGCAATTGTTCCTGTTCCTGCTGACACACATAAAAGCTTTACAGCCCTGAATTGTTGTAGCCCAGCGATTGTTTTCTTTGAATGCAGCTACTGTTGTTCTAAATGAGCCTGGCTACCATGGTGAGACGTAAAACAGTAACACCTCGGCTTCTTGGATGCAGATGCAAAGCAGGCCGAAGATTAATGAGCGAAGGAAAACAGAAAGAAAGAATAATATGACCAAAATCCCACAAGAAAACAAATATTTCAATATATTTTAATATTTACATGGGTCATTTCATGTTGTGTTGCAAACTCCACATTTTATAAATAAAGTATGTTTCAAAACATACAAAAATAAATGTCACAAAATTTCATTGTAATGTCATTTACTTTGTAATACTTTTAATACACACATAATATATTACATATATTTTATATATACATATATAAGGGTTTTAATATGTGTACATATATATATATATATATATATATATATGTAAATTTTAATAAATTATAGAATTGTAACAAATTATATTACAGTATTTTTTCCAGTATTACAATTACTTAGAATTATTTTTACAAAAATGAAAGGAATTACAAAAAAGCTCAAAAATGCATTAAAGAATGTAGAATAAGAATTTTATGGAAAATGTGTTTGTGTCATGAAAATGTCACAATGCAAAAAAAAATAAATACAAATAATAATAATAACAATAATACAAAAAACTGTAATGGGCCTAAAACTATGCTTAATTTTCTTACATTGTTCTTTAAAATATAAATTCTTGTTTAAGTCTTTTCACTGTTGATAGAAAAGTGATCATGACAGGTTTTGTGAGGTTCATCCTAACATAAAATCACTAACATATCTCCATATAACCCACTAAGATCTATTAAAATCATCCATTTAGGATCAAATCCAAAAACAACCCCATCAAAAGGCTCTGTTAATTAGTATAACTAGGTTAAGTGGTGTGTTTAACCTTCTCTTTGATCCACGCCTCCAGACAATCCACCTTCTTATTAAACTCCTGGAGAGTCTTAGCCCCGCCCATCGCCTTGATTTGATTGGCTGCCGTCTGTTTGAGCGCGTTCCATTGGTCGCGGATCTGAGCCAGCTGTTTCTTCACCAGGTCAGATGTTGGGTTAAGCTTGCACATTAATTGCTCTCCCATCTGCACAAACATTCATCAGCGTTACATGAGCAACAAAAGACCTACGGCCTGCTAAAACAACAGCTTAATCATATCAGCGCGCTTGAAATCCACCCAAGTCCTCGTTCTCCGTGTCTCAGGCTAACAGGAGATCCGGTTTTGCAACCCACCGGGGATGTGTGTCAGGAGAGGTTAATTATTTGCAATGTACAATTTCAACATGAAGGGTAAAGGACAAATTTAGCATTTGTGCTGGGAAAAAAACAAAACATGGAGTGACTCGACATTTTGTGTGATTTTGGACGTCTCACAAAAAGCTTTCTGAGGCTCTGCAGGTCTTGTCAAAGCTGAGCTGTTAAAATTGTGTTTTGACAAGTCGACATTAAAAAAGAAGTAATGATTGTTACCATAACAATTTGTAAATGTTTTGCCATTTATTTGCAAAAGGGAGAACTTCTTTTGTTGATTTTGGCCGAGGGACCTGTTGAAACCTGACGATGATTCATCAATCTTTTACTCTCCTAATGAAGACGGTTTGTCCTAACCTGGTTGAGTTGTATGACGGTGTTCTCAAAGTCCTTCAAATCTCTCTGGAGCGTTTGACAAAGTTCCTCCCAGTCGGTCAGAGGACATCTATGGACGTTACTGGTGTCCCTCAGGTCTCGCAGCTTCGCTCTGATCCACGTCTCTGCCTGCGGGACACGAACATAAAATGCTTACTTCAAAATCAAGATCCTTACCTTCCTACTAATTGAAGTAGAACCTTGTGAGCGGCTGCTTTAGAACACAAAAGTGAGAGGAAAGACATTCATAATGTTACAAAAGAGTTCTATTTCAATGCTGTTCTTTTGAATCCTGCTCACTTCAAAAAATGATTTTCTTATTTAGTACTTTTGTCTCGTTTTCCATTACAAACATCTAAACATTCTTAAACCAAAATAAATGTGACCCTGGAGCACAAAACCAGTCTTAAGTCGCTGGGGTATATTTGTAACAATAGCCAAAAATACATTGTATGGGTCAAAATTATCCATTTTTCTTTTATGACAAAAATCATTAGGATATTAAGTAAAGATTATGTTCCATGAAGATATTTTGTAAATTTCTTACTGTAAATATATCAAAACTTCATTTTTGATTAGTAATATGTATTGCTAAGAACTTCATTTGGACAACTTTAAAGGTGATTTTCTCAATATTTTGATTTTTTTGCACCCTCAGATTCTCAAATAGTTGTATCTCGGCCAAAAGCTTATTTATTCAGCTTTCAGATGTCGGAAAATTGACTCTTAAAACTGGTTTTGTGATCCAGGGTCACAAATGTACTTGAGAAGCAATTTAACTTCAATATTAAGTCTTGTTTTATGAAAATGTATCAAAACTAAGCAAGTTTATGTTTAAAACAAGAAACTCATTTAATTTTGGTCCATTCTTCAGAAAATAAGAACAGGAAAAAGTTATGAATTATCAAGCAAATGTATCTTGATTTAGAAGTTATAAATAATTCTAATGGAAAACAAGATAAGTGTGTGTTGCAGTGTGTTGCAGTGCAGATAAGTTGCAGTGTGAACAAAAATGCATCACAGTTTCCAAAAAAATATTAAGTGGCAAAACTGTTTAATGATAATCATAAGAAATGTTTATTGAGCAGCAAATCAGCATAGTAGAATGATTTCTGAAGGATTAGCATATGGAAATCATTATATTTCAGACACTGAAGACTGGAGTAATGATGCTGAAAATTCAGCTTTGCATCACAGGATTAAATTACACCTGAAAATATATTTAAAAATTGTGTGTATTAATTTGTAATAATAAATAACAATATTACTGTTTTTACTGTATTTTTGATCAAATAAATGCAGTCTTGGTGAACAAGATGCATCAAAAACAAACAAACAAAAAAATGCTAGTGCATATATATGTTTTATATTTTAGTAATTTTTAAATGCTAGTCTGATAATATAATAAAATATAATACACAGCTATCTAAACATCCTTGAATCAAGAAACATTTACTTGAGAAACAAAATGACATAAGACATGAAGTCTTGTTTTTGTTATTTTTAAACATATCTGCCAAAGGGGTAAAAAAAAAAAAATTAATCCAAATTTAAAAACAAGATTATTTTTCTTGCCCCATTGTCAGGTATATATTCTGATTGGAAGAAAAAAAGAAAAAAAACTAATTTAATTCTCACTTAATTTTTTAAACATCTTATGCCATTATGCTTCTGAAGCAAATGTATCTTGGTTTAAGATTTTTTTTAGACATTTTTTAGAAAATGAGACAAAATTGCTAATTACTAGATAAGTAAATATAATATAATATATCTAACTAACTAAAATAGTGAATATCAATAAATGCAATAAACACTACATAATAAAATGCAATAAATAAAAGATTTATTTATTTATACATTTATTTACTTATTTATTCTTTCAGGATAAAGATTTGAAGCTGGTGGAAGAGAATATTCCTACCTCTAATAAATATTACTAATGAAACCTGCTCAAAACAAATGTTAATTCTACAAAATGACCAATTTCTGAACTATTCAGGCTGGATAACATCAGGATGTTAGTTTCAACCTTTCTGTTTTTTCTTTGGATTTTATTGTTAATGTTTGAAACATGAACACATGTTGAGACACTTAAGGCCCATTTTACGCTCGCTTAGCTTTCCGAGTGCACTCTGGAAACACAATATTAAGCAAATAGCAGCATATGAGAAGTTACAGTCGCTGTCTATTATTTCACGCCGAGGAAAGTGAAGTTCCTCTGTGACTTTTGTTTTTGAAGAAAATAGCGATTGCTTATGTCTCGACTTACAGAAAGCCTTCAGAAACATCATCGGGAGATTGCTCACCGTTTCTCAGATATCATGTTATGAACAGTGAAGGTTTCTTTTGGCTGGAGCTCACAGATTGTTGCATAAGGCTTTTGAAAGCACCATTTCTGGCCATGTTTGCACTGCGTGAATAGAAACCAGCTGGCCGAGTCCAGATAGGTCCTGGACATGTTTATTTGGTATGAACACAATGTATGACCACTGGCGGTCTTCAAAAAGCCCACCCACATCAGCACAAACCAAACGATTGTTAAATGAAGTTGTCATTTCTGCAAGACTAAATGCATGTGATCTCCAAAGCCAATAAAACCAACATATCGGGCTAAATGTAAGGAGACAGCTTAGGATAATTATTAGTGCTGCTGGCTACAGAAACCATCACTATTGCTATTGGGCATATTAAAATATTAAACCTCGCCTCGTAATTCGTCCCAGACAGACATGACTGATCGCCGAGAAGACGTCTGTTGTTATTTTTGCTCGACTATTTTTTTTCCTACCTTTTTAAGAAAATATAAAATCATGTGCACTGTAAAATATTTCAAACTCCTTCAACTTAAAAACATTTTTAATCATAACCAAATTGGCGGTACAAATCATTTGAACTTATGTTTTAAAATCTCATGTGTTTGAATCTTGTATAATGCAGTGTTATTTTAGTAATAGAGTACCTATTTTTATATAATATATAATATTTTATATAATTTATAATTTAAATTTGAGTTAAAGTTTAAGTGATTGTGTTGTGTTTGTCATTTTAAAAAGTTTTTTATATTTCTTTAAACTTTTTATTCATTTTTACTTCCATTTTTAGTTATTTTAGTGTATCAAGTTAAACTAAAAATGTTTTTATTTTTGTATTTTTGTTTTAATATTTTGCATCTTAATTTCCATTTTATTTTAATTGTAGTTAGTTTTAGTAATTTTGTTAATATTTTCATTTTTTAAATGTCAATATAGAATTTGATTCATGTTTACTACCATTTTAGCTATATTTGTATATCAAGTTATCTTTTTAGTTTTAATCGTAGTTGAAGTTTGTTATTTTGTTGTGTTCATCATTTTAATAGTTTTTCTCTTTTTTAAATATATATGTGACCCCGGAGCACAAAACCAGTCTTAAGTCGCTGGGGTATATTTGTAACAATAGCCAAAAATACATTGTATGGGTCAAAATTATAGATTTTTCTTTTATGCCAAAAATCATTAGGATATTAAGTAAAGATCATGTTCCATGAAGATATTTTGTAAATTTCTTACCGTAAATGTATAAAAACTTGCATTGCTAAGAACTTCATTTGAACAACTTTAAAGGTTATTTTCTCAATATTTAGATTTTTTTGCACCCTCAGATTCCAGATTTTCAAATAGTTGTATCTCAGCCAAATATTGTCCGATCCTAACAAACCATACATCAATGGAAAGATTATTTATTCAGCTTTCAGATAAAGTACAAATCTCAATTACAAAAATTTACACTTAAGACTGGTTTTGTGCTCCAGGTTCACATATATATATTTTAATACATCAAGTTAAACTAACTTAAAATGAGAAATCTTGCCTTGGAAAAGATTTGATGATTTTTTCTTTTTTTTTTTCTTTTCAGTTTTAGTTTTTATAACCTGAGTAAAATGTAAAAAAAAAAAAAAAAAGAAGAAGTTGGTAAATTATTTTAATTGTTTAAATTCATGAAAATACATATTCTACCATGACTTATTGATCATATCATTTTTATCATGGTCTCAGAGTTTCAGTATAAATCCAAATCTTTCTCACATCAAAAACACACAGGAGATACACATCACAAGTGGACAAGAAAAACAAACCCACCACAATGTTTGGCAAGATCTCACAGTGCAAATAAAAAAATAATATGATGTCACTTCTAATAAAAGATCAGCCATTATTTTTAATGGCTTCCCACAGGCTCAAAGGTATTGCAATATTCGTGGCCTGTGTAAACAACTCTATCGTCTCATTTCTACCCCACCGTGATGAGAAACCCATGACTTCATACTTTGTTTCTTCCGCTTCCCTTTAAAACAATAGTCCGCTTTTCAAAAAATAACATTCCGTAAATCATAATGAATGTTTTGGTGAAATGATATGGCTATAGATGTCATCAGCGCGGCTGAGGTCATGCAGGTTTTCCAGATTCCTTCTTTGAGTAAACCTGTACTGTGAAACTGATATCTAACAGGTTATTTGATTGTTTAAATGTTCGACTTAAAGTGAAAACTCTTCCTCATACGTGTGGTTAGTATGTGTCTTGTTGATGAGACATGTACTGTTCGATTACTAATTACCTGGAACAACATACAAATCTATCAAATTTTTGATAGCAACATTTAATCATTGCAGTTAATAGTGTTCACCGTCTGTTTGATTACATGCAATTTGTAACTAACTGCATGATTTTTACTGTACACTTCTGTCATAGTCACCACTAATAACCTACTCCTAAATATAATGTAGAAACTTAACATTTTCTGTAAAGCCGCTTTGTTTTCATTTTTTTTACAACGATTTGTATCATGAAAAGCGCTATACAAATAACTTGTAAAAATCCCACAGACTAACACCAGCATTCAAAGGTTTGGGGTCAGTAAGATTTTTTAAAAATGTTTTTGAAAGAAGTCTCTTCTGCTCACCAAGTCTGCATTTATTTGATAAAAATGCAGTAAAATCAGTAAAAATGTGAAATATTATTACCATTTAAAATAACTGTTTTCTATTTGAATACATTTTAAAATGTAATTTATTCCTGTGGTGCAAAGCTGAATTTATGATCCTTCAGGAATCATGTGGATTTGCTGCTCAGGAAACATTTCTGTTTATTTTTTTTTTCGTGATATTTTGATGTATAGAAAGTTCAAAAGAACAATTTATTTGAAATAGAAATCTTTTGCAACATTATAAATGTCTTTACTGTCACTTTTGATCAATTTAATGCAGCCTTGCTGAATAATAGTATTAATAGGCAAACACTCACATTTTCTTAAAAAAACAAAAACAAATATCTAATTTCTTTTAATTATCAAAATTATACAATTAACCCATTTTTATGTGAATCCCAAAAGGGTTTTTATGGGGCAATCCTAAAGAGCACTGGAGGATGTGTTGACTTTAATTCTACTTTATGAAACGCAGGCCAATTTCCATATCCTTGACTCTATAATGCTACGCTAACACAGATTCATCAGTGCTATCAGTCAACCGAATCGCCCATAAGAGATGGAGGCTTTGCCCAACACGAATATTCATCCAAAGGCCATTTCCTAAACAAATGGCAGCATTTCTACAGCCTATTAACATTAACGACGTGTTACTGTTCCTGAGGCTCGTCTGTCATCTAAAACACTGCGCTGCCCACTTCACTTCAGCTCAGTAAATCTCACAGGTCACACGGGCCGCTGAGAGCAGCAGCTGCGTCCTGAAGCAAATATCCCCGAAAAATGTCCTTGTATGTCAGAGCGAGCGTGGCGATGAGATAACGCGAGCGCTCGAGCGGCTCGGTTTAGTCTCAGAAGGCCAGAGGCGTGAATAGACAGGGCCAAACAATGATCTCATCCCAAAATAATTGCTCCTCTTGTGGCTGTTCCCTTCCCTCCCACTCCCCTGTGCTGCCCGCTCTCCAACTTCAGACAAAAAGAGTGAAAGAAAAGAAACAGAGGGGCTTGAACGGGGTCAGAAGGGCCAGGACGCTCTGTTTTCACCTTTATCTACACTGCTTTTTTGTCTGTAAACGGCAAGTGTAATTTTCCACATTAGTGATGCAATGTAACTCAACCGATTCAGTTTAGCTGGAAAAAAATCAAAAGTGACCAAACACAGGTCCACCTATCCACAAAGGCAATGTCGTTTCCAAATATTAAAACAAAGTCTGAATTTCAGCTGTGAAGTTGAAGCAAAATGAATGATGAATGAATGAACATTTCCAGGATTGATTTCCCCCAAAAGCAAGAATTAAAAAAGAAATTTTGCATAAAGAAAATGAAGCAAGCTTTTTTTTCTGCATTTTCAAAATATTCCCTCCAATGATGATTTATATTTTATATATATTATTAAAAATTATATTTAAATTGTTAGTATAATTTGCACGACTTAATTACTAATTTATGTTTATTTAAAATAATTTCAGTATTTTGTATTGTTAAAATAAATTGTTACAATGTAAAAAATATTTTCTTTTCCGTAAAATGCAACAAAAAGTAATGATATAAATTGTATTTAATATGTTAATTAATATTAGCATAATTTGCAGGAATGCAATAAAATGTATGTATGTGTGTATGTGTGTATATATATATATATATATATATATATATATATATTTTTTTTTTTTTTTTATAAAATAATCTGCAAAATGCATAAGCAAATTAACAATACATGAAATGCTATTTCTTTCTTTCTTTCTTTCTTTCTTTCTCAAATCCAAAAAGTAAAATTTGTGCCACTGAGCATGTTGTTGGCATATTGTTTTATTTTCTTGTTTTAAGCAAATGCCTTGCATGACTGCATAAAATCCAAATGAATAACATATAAAATGGTGCTGCTGAATTGTTTCATTTTTTATTCAGTTCAGTGAACTATTCTTTCAAGCAATCTCTCTTGATTTTCACTGACGGAGTGCAGCGATCATACCTGAGTGATCTCCTTATTGAAGATGGCGTATTGATGAGTAAAACTGTGGTCATTTTGCACCGATGAGACTTTTGAAACCAAGCACACGTCTTTGTGCTCGCAGGACAGACTGTCCACCACATCCTTTCTTGCTTGGGTTTTGAGTATCTGGGTCTATGTGGAAAGAAATATGAAATTATCACTTATTCATGGGGAAAACTGGTAATATATACAAGCTAAAACATCTGAACACTGTGCTGGTGAACTGAAAAGCTTGTGTGACGTCATTGTGAGTTTATATTGAGAGTAAGACGCTTACAGAATGGAAGAGCTGCGAAACATGTCCGGGCAAGAAACAAGGTCATTTCAGATCACTGCAACACGGGACCACAAAACCACAAAGTAAATTCCCACAGTGATTATGTCATCGATGACTACGAGTGAGGAAGAGCAGCTCATCGACACCATTCATGTTTAAATATGTGACGAATCAACCACAACACCACATTGAATAAGAAAGGAACGAGAAAACACATAGATAAACTAAAGTACTACTTGTTTAAAGTGTCTACAATCTGTTCAAATCAGAATATCATAAGTCTATAAGCGGGCTCAGAAATTAATGCTGGCTTAAAAATGGCATCAAAATGAACAAAAATGCCCCACGAATTCAAGGTAATGGGGCAAAAAATGCTGCTGCACAATTAAACTAAATCTATTCCTGCTGTCACGATTAAAGTGAAAGGTGAAAACGAATTAAAAGTGTCAATTCATGGCATTAGATTGCATCAGGTTTATGTTTGCGCACTTTTTTGCAATGCTGAGCATTATAACCAATCACACATGTTTCTGTCGCGTTTATGAACTCAATGGCCAATGCGTTTATGCGATTAGATTAGTCAGCGATAAAACACGCCAATCCGAAGCATTTAGATGAGTCATCATCATAAACACCAGAGTTTTGTTGCACGCGCACTCTGAATCAATTCGACGCGCTTGCGAATTCTCTCATCTCAAACAACAAAGAGTACAAAAGATGCAAGTAAGAGTTTCATTTCACAGTTTTGTGATTATAAAGGGAGTTTTTGCAAAAGTGCATAATTCATGCTAGACTAACGTTATGGACTGACATGTTTGTGTGTGCAGCCGGAATATGTACAGTAACAACGATGCTAGCGGCGGTGTGTAAAACGGTCCATTTTAACAGATAACGGCACTGTTTACAACACAGAAAGCCATTGCAAACTCATGTCAGACAGTCTTATATTACCAAAAGCCACAGTCAGCACAAACGGTGACGATTACGGTGGTGAGGACGCATTTAAAGTGCTCAAAAAATTGACAAACTCCGTAAAGTCAGGAAACATCTGTGCTGATCTGGTGGGAAAGGGACGCCCATTACATCAACACATCATCACAATCATAAATAAAAGATGAGATCACATGTTTGTGCTGCAAAAACATTACACTGCAAAAAATTATCTTCATCTTGTTTTCCATTATTAAACATCCTTTAAGAAAGATACATTTACTTGAGATGGTAATGCATCCATTTGGTTATTCTTAGTAATTATTAAATATATATAATGGTTATTATAGTTAACTAAAACCACAAAAAATAAAATAAATCAAAAATATTACTTGAAATAAAATAAACGTTAACTGAAATAAAATATACAAAATATTTTTCATTTCTCATTCTAAAATAACTAACTAAGCTACTACAGTGGAAATAAAAATGAATAATATCTATAAACATAAACGCAACAAAATTAGAAATTAAAATTAAAACGAAAAATGAAAATACAAAAATAAAATTAAAAACAGAAAATACAAAAATTAAAAACTACATTATCTCAATGTTACAAAATAACATAGCATATAAATATATTATATTGTATTTGTTTTACATTTAATATAAAATATATATTTATATTAAAAAAATAAAAGGTATATTTATATATTATAGTATTATTTTCTATAAATTATTTTTGTAAGTATCAATTATAAATCAAAAATAAATTAAATTCTAAAATAAAGTTCAAACCATTTATTCAATATTTTTTTAATTAAAGTTTCGAAAAGATAGCCGCAAATCAAAGATGCTAAATTTGTGACATTGAACATGTTTTCTCATATTGATTTTTCTTGTTTTAAGCAAACCAAAAAATGGTTTATATACCCCACATTTACCAGACGATCCAATTTGTCAATGTTTTAAGAAAAATACACTTAATTAAACATACAAGAAGCTGAACATCATAAGCAATTTTGCTTCTCAAGTCGTTTTAAGGGCATTTAAGATACTTTTACTGGAAATCAAGACAAAAACAGTGATAAAGAAAATGATTTTGCAGTGTGTAAATCTAAAAGAGGCCTCACATATGTTGAGGTACTCCATCACTCAGTGTGGATTGGCGTGTCCAGTCCATGTCCAGTGATTCCGAGTGTCATCCCATCCTGTATGAGCTCATGTTTTCCACACGATTCCCGATCCGCTCGGCCTGGTCACACTCGCGCGGCGCCCGATCGCAGATGACTCAAGCCTTGGCCTGCAGGCGCTCAGGCTGCGACCGGTTTGTTTTGAGTGCTGATTTCCCTTAATGTTGCGAGTAAACATTTATTTCGCAGGCATCGTGCCTCGCAAACAACAGCGCTGTGCGCAGGTGGCCCCGACCGCAGCCGCCGTCTCATCAAAGGGCGGTCCGCTTTTTAAGGGCCTCGACTCACATTACCCCAAAACGGCTGTAAAAGTTTCACCGCTGCTTTTTCCTCTGCAAAACCCAACTGAACACTTAAAATAATAAGTCGTTTAGGCTTGGCCTGCTGTGCCACTGACATCACTTCCTAAATTCCAAGAGCCCATTATCTTATATACATCTGGCTATGGCTGAACACAAACCACTCAAGAGGGAATTCACGGTCAAAATTAAATTCTGCTGCACACAGGTCTGGGGTCAGTCGTGTGTTCGAGCAGTCGAGGAACAAGAAGTACAAGATCTGCAAAGCGATAGACCAACAGAGAGATGATATAGTTACAATACCACTGGCTTACTGTGTCAAAGTCTGTATAGAGTGCAACAGTCAAGTTCTGGGAGTGAAAAACTCATTCATTTTGTACTCGGAGAAACAGATTTTTAACAATAGCGTAGAAAGTTTAAGTCCCAAATACCTAGTAATGAAACCATTGAAACACAGCAAAAAAAGCAGAGCAGTCGCTGCTAACTCCCATGATGCACTGCAAATCAGGATTAAAAGGGAACAAAAACTATTTTTAACAATTTTTTACTTAAAATAAATGTTAGCCCGAAAATAAATATATAAAAAACTAAGCTCACTGCCAAAGAAACATTTCAAATTTTCACTGGGTTTATCTTGATGTACTAAAATGAACTAAAAATTAAATAAAAATTAATAAAAACTATATATAAATTAAAAAACTTTTTTTTTTAAATAACAAAAATTACTCACATTTGAATTAAAATGAATATAGAAAATAAAACTAATTCAAAATCTTTAAAACTATAATAGAATCTAAATGATACTAAAAAACAAACAACAACACTGGTGTGAATTGTGCATTCGGAATTAAACATGAAATGTATTACATTTTTGTATATATTAGAGTATTTTCCAAAAGCTTATTATTATACTGTTTTTATAATAAAGTGAAATAGTTTTATAATAATTACATCATTAACACCACCACCAACAATTTGTGTACTTGTAAAAGAATTTCAATTTCCCAAATTTCTTGCTTCAAATGTTTGATGTGATTAATCTCAGAGCTGGTTAGTTTGGTTCATGCTTTAAATTAAGACTTTTTGAAAATCTGTATGATGAAAATAAATATGAAAAAAGCAGCTAAAAACGGCTCGCTTGTTTTTCAGTCCCTCTTGATAAAAGTCTCCGCTAAACGTATAAATGTAAAATCAGACCATCTAAAATCTAAACGTGAATGATGAAAACTATAATTTTTTTTTTTCAGAATATTGTCATTAAGGTTAATCTGGTAAATCATAACAAGTTACCTGTGGAGAAGAAGTGAATTTCTGTTTGTCACCACCGCACTGCTTTTCACCATCTTTACACAGCAACACCTAAACAAAGACATAAACACTGAGCTGTCATGATTTATATTCATTATCTCAGACAGACAATATTGTGGTTTTGCTTTTCAAGGCCAAAACTGATTATCTGTACATCTAAACACACTAACATACAATAAAAACATTCACTAAGAATGTTTGAAGTTAATTTATTAATTAATTTATATATTAATTGTGATGGCAGATGGACTATTCTGACAATGTCTTTCATACTCTTCTGGGCCTTGACAGTGGTATTTACTTGGCAGTCAATGGGACAGTCACAAGCTTCGCGGTTTTCATCCAAAATATCTTAAATTGTGTTCCGAAGACGAACCAAGCTTTTACGGGTTTGGAACGACACGTTTTCATTTTGGGGTGGACTAACCCTTTAATATATTAAAAACAAAACAAATACTAAGAAATCCTGAAAATCGTGTTATTTCAAAACTAGAAGCATCGTGACTAGTGGTATTAGACTTTAGGACTCCACTCTATATCTATATCGTACAGTATAAATGCACAGAAGCATTTCTTCTGCTGACCCGTTGACATGAAACAAAACCTGGGTGAACGCACGCTGGATCCTGGAGGTGGATTTTAACAGAATGGAGCCTTTCAGCCGAGGCTCTGACATCATTTGAACTTGAGCAGTGATTCCAGGAAGAGCAGCGTTACATAATAAACACATCATCTGAACCACACAGATCCTGAGCACACGACCGCACTCATCTCCTGCCTTTTCCAGCTCATAATAAGACGTGCCTATCAGTTCATGTGGACACGCATGAACTAATTAATATTAAAGCTGAGAGAGCAATGACTTCAGCCTGGATGAGATCGGCTACAATAGTTATATTTGTGTATCACCGTTTCCATGGCATCTCGTTATGTTTTGATTACGGAAGCTTTTACTAAACAACAGCAACATGTGGATTCTCCAAAAACAAGACTCCTCAATACCAGGGGCATGCCATTTTATTCCAGTAACACAATGTTATTGTCCCGAGTAGTTTATGTAAGCATGTTTAACTGGATACAGCAATGTTTCAAAGTTTACTGCACTTACAAGGCATTTTACAGGCTTTATTTCAATCTTCAGTGGCATGTGTGATACATTTATAAATAGTAGATAAACATTTATTATTTTTTCCAATCACATATCAAATTAAATATCTATATTTAGATTTGTGTTTGTGCATTTTTTGTCTTAATATTAAATGCAATCTAATAATAAGCACAGTAAAAATATAAAATATTTTCACTCACACATTCATTCTTTCATTATTGTATCTATAAAAGCACTTACTTATGAAGCATTTTATGCACTTTGTGAATAAAATGAATGCTCATTTCATCATTAATAACAATAATAAACAACAACCTTTTGAGTTTTTCAGGATAGCAACAGTTTTTTTTTACTTACACATTACGTAATATTAAAAATAGATTTTATAGACCAATAAAAATAAAGTTCAAGGCATTTTTGTTAACAAGCTTAATACTCTTTGTATGCCTGCGTTAAAAAGCAATGATGGCTTCACATAAAACAACAA
Organism: Onychostoma macrolepis; assembly: GCF_012432095.1. NCBI lineage: Eukaryota > Metazoa > Chordata > Actinopteri > Cypriniformes > Cyprinidae > Onychostoma > Onychostoma macrolepis. The sequence goes on along the minus strand of NC_081167.1, from coordinate 29,351,425 downwards.
ATATTTTCATTTACTTCCATTCTGATTGGACTTCAAATATATAAATTAAAATAAGCGTGTCTTACCTTGAACTGTGAGCTGGGTTTATTCTCACAGCTGACACCCACTATTTTAGGCAGCTGCGTGTTGGAGGATGTGATGTTGTTATTGTTATTAATATTCTCCGAGTTTGCTCTTATTTTCTTCAGCTCCATCCCTGGAGTCAGTCTGTCTTTCGCAGCCTCCATTTGGCTGGAGATGGTGATCTTACGAATGGATCTGGACGCAGCGTTCGGTGGGGAGACTGTGTTTCGGTTCAGGTGGTCGTCGGACGTCTCTTCGCGCCGATGCTTCGCCGCGGGTCCGCAGTGTCTGTCGCGGCCGAGATAAAGAGACACCTGTTCGTTCAGGTGCCTCAGTTTGCAGTTATCCGAGAACGTTCGTTTCGGAAGAAAACCATCGGGAAAGTCCGAGCACTTTGGCACGGCCGGCGCCGAGAGTTTGGTCCCGATGGTGAACGGCTGGATTTTCCTCACGATGCTCTCCGACATGGTTCGTTCTAAATCAAAAGAAAATAATGAAGTCCAAGCTATACTCGTTCCTCCAGAATTTAGTTGTCCACCTTCTTGTGCATGTTGAGAATGCACAAGACGCAGCCCAGGATGGCCTCCTTGGACTCCTGGGAACTGATCCGCTCCCAGACGTGGCGCAGCACGGTGCCGAGGTGGCGAGCAGCCGCCGTGAGGCTTCTGCGAAGGAGCTGCGCGGCAGAGGCTGCTAATCTGCTACTGAGGAGACTGACAACCAGAGAGCGCAGCAAGAGGAAAACGGCTGGCATGCTGCCGGAGAGAGAGAGAGAGAGAGAGAGAGAGAGGGAAGGAGAAGGAGGGGAAGCTTTCGTGAATGAGGGATGAAGTCACCGGACCGGAGTTTCTGTCAGAGCATGTGCAAAGCGCAGGCAGGGGGAGAGGAGGTTGTAAAGTCTGGCTGTCAAAACTTCCTCTCTGACTGAGAACAGAGGAGCCTGGCGATAAGAGCGGGACGGCAGGAGACCCCTGGGTGACCCTTTCGGTCCGGGTGAGGCAGCGCAACAACGCAAAACAGAAGCGCTTACCTTTTGAATGTAGCGTAAATATTTATAAGTAGCAGATCGGCATGTTTCGGAATCTTCCCTTCAAGCGAAACATTCCAAAATTGAAGATGGTCTTCAGATGTTGTCCAGGAAAGATTCTTGGCTTCAATTAAATGCAAAAACATCTGAGGTGTTTATGCTTTCAGCAGCTTCTGTTAACTGGCGGTGCGCTCGCGTCTCTGTCCGCTCTCAAATGAACTGCTTCGGACTTTCTCCACGCGTCTTTGTTCTGGGCCTTGGGAACAGTTGTTTCGACAGGTTTCGCCCCAATGAAAGTGCACAAGCTAATTTAAGCACAGGAATGCCATGTGTTCTAACAAATGATGCCTTCAGGACTGACCTTTGACCCCTTGACAGTGTGTGGAGCTGACTGGTCACATTTACACAGCGGGTTTGAACAGCAGAGAAAACAACTTAGATGTGAAAGTCTGTAAAAGAGGAGAGTTGTTTTAGAATATTTGTTACCCCTCATACTTCTATTAAACGGATAGTTCACCAAAAAATGAAAATTACCTGATCATTTACTCACCCTCAAGCCATCCAGACGAATACAGTCGGAGATTTATCAAACAATGTCCAAGTTTTGTAATGGCAGTGAATGGCTGAAGTCCAATAAAGTGCATCCATCTATCATAAAAAGTGCTCCACACAGCTGTGGCAGGTTAATAAGATTCCATGTGTTTGTGTAAGAAAAATATCCATATTTAAAACTTTATAAACCGTAATCACTACTTTCCACTAACTGTTTACGCACGTCCACGAAAGAGTGGCATTCCAGTGGATGACGATGGACGTAAGCAAACACGGTGACGAATGTGGAAGCGCAGAAGAGAGAGCCAAACAAAACACTGCTCACAAATTTGAGTACAAAACGAGGGTTTGTAAAGAAAAATGTCAGAGGATTTCGATATAAGCCAAGAGGAGACTGGTTTTCCTTTGCTGTAAACAAAATTTGGTTCTCGTGAGACTAGCATATTCTCACCGGAGCTTATGCTACGCTTACGTCCTATGTCATCCGCAGGCCTTTATTATTATAACAGTAGGAAGGCACCGAAATGAAAATTCTTGGCCGAAGCGGAAACCGAACAAAATGAAACAGTGGGCCAAAGGCTGAATACCAAACACGTTTTTTGCGTTTTCCCCCATTTCACCATTGCATAAATTAAATAGCCAAAATATGCTTTTTACTGTTTTGTTTGGCTTTTCAAAGAAAAAAAAACAAATACAAAACAGCAATTTAAAAATATTTAACACTGAACATTTCTTAACATTCTAGCAGACATACAAACAAAGCACAATTTAACTTAAAAGTTTAAGAATTCTTGAATCGGGCATGTGATTGGTTAAAGACAAAAAAGAAGAAAATCTGGACAAGTTGAGCAGCAAATCAGCATATTAGAAGGATCATGTGACACTGAAGACTGGAGTAATGATGCTGAAAATTCAGATTTGATCACAGGAATAAATTACATTTTAATATATATTCACATACAAAACAGTTATTTAAAACTGTAATCATATTTCACAATATTACGGTTTTTATATTTTTATTTTACAAATAAATGCAGCCTTGCGGAGCAGAAGGGACTTCCTCATTACCTCTGCCATTTGACCTGGCCATAACACATGATGTCAGTTTTTACAAGGAGTCGTAAAAAAAGGCTATAAATCTCTCACTCGCTCACAGTAAAAGTGAAGAAACCATGATGAAGCGTTCTGAAATGAGAGAAAGCAATATTAATGTCACAACAGGGAAGCAGAAAATCATGACGGGCACAATTTACAAAATATCTGAGCAAAAAATATGTCTCCTCCTCCAAGACAATGAGGCAGAATGGAAAGTAGACTTTCATCTCCAAAAGAGTTTCATACGGAAGCTTATTTTCGCCACTGAATAAAAAATAAAAAAGGTAATTGCGACTTTTTCCTCACAATTCTGTCTCTCACAAAATTGTGTGATATAAACTAACAATTATGACTTTTCTCAGAATTGCGAGATATTAACTCAGAATTGTAAGAAAATAATATTTTTTCCCCTCAGAATTGCAATTGAGAGTTTATATCTCTATTCTGAGAAAATATACAAATTTGCAACTGCGAGAAAAGTCAGAATTGCGAGAAAGTCAATTGCATACAAACTCGCAACTGAGAAAAAGGCAGAAGTGTGAGTTAATGACACAATTGTGAGAAAAAAAGGCAGAATTGCGAGAATAAATCAATTGCAATATACAAACTCACAACTGCAAGATAAAAGTCAGAATTGCGAGAAAAAAGTCAGACTTGAGTTTATATCATGCAACTGAAAGAAAAAAAGTCAATCGTGAGAAAAAGTCAATTGCAATATACAAACTCGTGAGTTGTAACTGTGAGAAAAGGCAGAATTGCGAGTTCATACCCTGCAATTCTTACTTTTTAACTCACAATTGCAAGTTTATATCTCATGATTCTGAGAAAAACAGTCAGAATTGCGAGATAAAAAGTCGCAATTACCTTTTTGTACATTTCTTATTTGGACTTTCATAGTTTCAGAATAGATCTCAACAAGACAAGTCACTTAAATCTTCATTATTTTACACACTTGCCACGTTTAAACTATTTCATTTCTTTTTGTCTTTGCATTTTTGGAGAAACGGTTGAAAACTCCTGAGCTCTCTTTTCTCTTAGAGCAATCAAACTTTCATCCAGATTCTTTTAAGCCCCATTAAACACCCAGGAAGGACGTTTTAACATAAATAGTTTAGCATTTCACCAATAATTCAGGATTAGGTTTATCATTTAGCAGATCCGTCAGTCGGCAGCGGGCCATATGCTTGTCGCTCCTGGTTATGACATGGTTAATGACTGTTGTAAAAGGCTCTGGTTTCACTATGAAGTCATCCACACACAGGCTTTAATGTGTTGCAGCTTGAACATCAGAGATAATTCTATACATGAGGAGGGGCCGAAGTGAAACGAGTGGAGTTTAGAAAATGCTGGATCTTCATTACGCATGATGTCGCAAGCTCAAAAGCCTCCACTGTTCTGATATTACAATCCTTAGGCAAGACTGTTAAAAACTGCAACATGCCAAAACATTTATCTGCATATGCACAGACAATAAATTACTGGTTCAAGGAACTTTGGAATGAGATCATTGAAATACAATTTAAAAAAAAAAAAATTAAATAAATTTTACACAAGTTGGCCAGATATGACCTCAAATGTATAGTTTAAATTTATGTAAAAGGCAAAATAAAAACGGTTTTCTCGCTTGTGCTGTTACAGTAACGACAAAAGATCTCATTCTCATTACTGCAATGCAAAAAAAAATAAAATAAAAAAGATATATTGTTTAAGCTGTAAAGGTTTCATACAGCATGAGTATTTATTTAATACATGCTGATTTAAAAACTTATATACTGCAAATTTTACTGTATTTGAAATCGCGAGAATGAAGGAAAACTTTAAAATTAAATTCAAACTCCAAACTACAACTCAAAATAACTCACAAAATAAATAGAAGTTGGGGAATTAAATATACTTAACTGTCATGAACATAAATTCAAAAAGAGTTCATGAAACATAAAAACATAATTAACAATAGCCAAACAAACACCCAAAAACCTTAGCAAAAGCAAAAGGTAAAATAAAAACTTTTTGCTTGTGTATCTCATTGCATTTCCCCCCAAAATCCCCATTACGGTAATGATATTACTGTGATGAGAAACAAATATGATGTATTATTTAAATTGTAACGTTTTATACATAATGAGCATTTAAAAATATGCAGACTTAAATTTAATAAATACTGTGCAAATTTTAAAGATTTACAACATAGAAAATAATGGAAATTACAACTAAAAAAATACAATAAATTACAACTCATGAATACAAATTTCTTATCAACTCAAATTACTCAAAAAATTCAAAATAATTCAAACAAATAATTTGAATTTGCTTAATTTTCATGAAAATAAATGCAAAAGGCATTAATAAAATTGCTGAAATAGGCTTAATTTTCTCCATTTAAAAAAAAAAAAAATATATATATATATATATATATATATATATATAATAAACTACAGCCATTATATAATAAACACACAAGCAACAGCATAGCAACAGCCTGACAATCACTTTAAAGTAACACTTTTTTTTTCTTTTTATAAATTAGAAAATGGCAAATCTAGTTAGTCTTACTTTTCTCTTTTGAAGTTTTATTAGTCTTCAAACTAGGCTTAGTCTTAATACTATTAAGAAACTAAAAAGGAAAATATTTGTTTATAAAAGATTAGAGAAAATAGACCAAAACCGCGGATAGTAAGATTGCCGTCTCTTGCATATCAAATAAGTGAGGTGTGCGGATGGTTCTTGTTTAAATAAACATTTTGCTCGTCTCTGAACATGATCTGGCGGCGGGAAGATGACGCTGGGCTAGATGATATCATGCCCTCCCAAGATGATGATAAAAGACATGCTGGCTGGCAGAAGGTGGGCTTATATGCGCTTTACTGCAGTCAATAAACGTGAAAATCTCCTCTGAGATGAGCGCTGACATCATGGCGTGACTGCACTCATGAAAACGTGTGGTCAGATGCTCTTTTCTCTGCTCTTTGATTGTTTGCCTTCATCATCAGGCTTTGGTTTGGGGGTACAAGGCTTTATGATTACAGAAAATTATCTTTTTGCTCACTTGCTGCTAGCATTTGCATTTCCACATGCAATCGCATTACGTAATGACACAAGACCTCATTCTCATTACTGTAATGCAAAAAAATTAATTTATTTTTCTTTTAAAGATGTTATAACATGAGTATGTATTTAGCATGTGCCAAGTAGTGTATATATTACTGTATTACCATAGTGAGAATAATAAAGTACAGCTCAAAATACTCTAACTTAAAACTTAAAATTAACAAAAACTTAAATAAATTAAAAAATAAATGAAAATAAATGCAGAAAGTATTAATAAAATAGTATAAATATGCTTAATTTTCTCAATGAAAACAAAAATACATAAAATAATATTAAAATAAATACAAAAATAAAATGATATAATTATGTTATTATTATTTATTATTACAGCTTTAGATTTTCAATGTAATATTTATTTATTTTCTATTTACTTATCTATCAAAGGCTATACTCATGGCAAACTCAAGAGTAATAAAATTTAATCATAATACTTGAAATGTATACAATAATTTAACAATATTAACTGTACAAATAAACAAAACAAATCAATAATAATACAAATAATAAAAATAATCTTTCAATTTGATATTTAATTAAAATTCTAATATTTTCCCGGTGAATTAAAAAACAAATCCATCAATGTAATATCCGAATAAAAACAAAATAAAACAAATGAAATAAAATATGCTTTAGAGTCAGTCATAGTTTTTTTTTCCACTTTTTGGAATTCAATTAGAATTTTTTAAAGTAATATTATTATTAATAACTATTAATTATTTCATGATCATGATCACAACAGAAACTAGTTTCACAAACGTTCAGAAGGGAAACTAGTTTTGCAAGCACAGTACAGCTGAAAAAGTGGGTTGATGTGCATTTGTTCGAATAGATCAACAGAATGTCTTTTATTTACAAAACGAACAAAAACCACATGTGCCACGCATGATAAATACGTCTAGCCACATCCGTGCCACACACGCAGCATATATCAAGGGCCTCATTAGAGAAAATTACAGCTCTGCACAGAGACAATGGGCCCATTTACTTGACAGAACGCAAGTATCACATCAGTTTGATCTCTTACTCGGATGCTCTGAATAAATGGAGAAGCTTGAGACGTTACGACCGCAGAGAAAGAAAAACCTTTTGATGTGTTTGATCACTGGAAAAGCACGCGGGTCAACTGCTGCTCATTTATACTCAATGACTTCAAAGATTCTTCACAGGAAAGAAAAATCACAAACTACAGCTTTACATTTTCTGAAGAAAACTTACTGTTTGCCAAAGCCAAAAATTCATTCGCTTAGAAAAATAACAGTAACAAAGCTGCATGATTTAAGGCATTGTTCATGTCTGCGCAAGTTAAGCGTCAGACTTTAATGCTTAGATTTGGGGTTTTCTTCAAATCCACAACCCTGTGAGCAACAGTCATGACATCTCTCATCTCAATTGTTTCTCCTACTGTAGACATTCAATGGAAGCAAATGGAGACTTTTGCTAGAGATTTTCTTTCTAAGAAAAAGACCTGTCAGAAGAGATCCGATCGATGTCTCAAACTGTGTCTGCAATCAAATGTCAGAGATCTCAATATAAACTCACATTTCTCATGAAATACTTCCAAAACCAAATGATTGAAAAATAAAAATGGCCCCAAATGATCTCATTTTTGGGGCTGTTTTTTATTTCTTCTATAAGGATTTTTTAGGAACTTAAAATTTTACACAGAGGAGTTTTCTAGCAAATATTTCAGTGTGGTTTAAATTGATCTATAATGGAAAATAAAAAACATTATCCATTATGACTATAGACTTCATTCTCATTACCGCAAGTCTAAAAAAATAAATAAAAAAAAGCTTCTATTTAACAAATGCAGACTTACAAAACATATTGTGTATTTTCAACAGTGAGTATAAGAACTTACTCAAAAATACAAATCAAATTACTCAAAAGAAAAAAAAAAACTAAATATCTCTAAAAATTATTTAAATTAAATATTACTTAAATATACTTAAATGTCAATAAAATAAAAGCAAAAGTGTTAATATAGTAGCCTAATTGATTGTCTCTTTAAAACAAAACCAAAAAAATATAAATTATGTAATATATAATAAGCAATGGCCAAGCAACCACCCAAAACACCCTAGCAACAACATAGCAACACTCTGGTAACAGCCCATAATATCAGAGCAATGCAATAAGACACAATTAGAACACATTAGCAACAGCATAATAACACCCTGACAACCACCCTTAACTGAGCAATGCAATAAGAACACAGAAAACCTTAGCAACACTCTGGCAACCACCTATAACATCACAGCAATGCAATAAAAACACTTGGAACACCGTAACAACTGTATAGCAACACCCTGACAACCACCCTTAACTTGACAATACAATAAAACACTCAGAACACCTTAGCAACACCCTGGCAACCACCTATAACATCACAGCAATGCAATAAAAACACTTGGAACACCGTAACAACTGTATAGCAACACCCTGACAACCACCCTTAACTTGACAATACAATAAAACACTCAGAACACCTTAGCAACACCCTGGCAACCACCTATAACATCACAGCAATGCAAAACAAACACTCCGAACACCTTAGCAACACCTTGGCAACCATCCCTTAACTTAATGCAAAAACAAACAAACAAACAAACAAAAACACTCAGAACACCATAGAAACTGAATAGCAACACCCCAGCAACCACCCATTTCTTTTTTTCAAGAAAATGGTATAAAGTTTTAGGTATAAAGTCTAAAATTGTATTTTCTCATTAAAAAGTACTCCAATAATCGTTGTTTTATTTAAAACAATGCCATTTTTACAGTGCAGAGGTGTTGACTGAAATCTGGTCATAATACAATTCCCATACAAAGCGAAAATGTCTGTGTGTGCAGGAACTAAGTATGTTGGGTTTTGGCTGTTCTCCTACACTAACACAGCGACACGAACAACCAGTTACGGTCAGGATCACCCGCTCATTTCATTGTTAAACACGAAGAAACTGACAGTTGAATAAAATGACAGCAAGTGCAAACACAACATCATAGGAAGAATGGCTTGTTTGACTCGCCAAGCTGGTGAATGAGATGTTTGTGAAAACAAAGGCGAAAGTCGACCGAGAGGCAGACGAAAATGCTGGCAAAGTACTGGTGAAGTCATAAATTTGCGGTGCGAGTATCTTGTTTGTCTTGAATTCCAGAGTCATGAGCTAAACCTCTCGTGTTTTTGTCGTGGGACGCCCAGACACTTGACCTCCGCTGGAATCTCTGAATTGCTTTATTCTGTCCCCGCAAAAGTAAATAATGCACATTCATTTGTCTTACGCCTCAAGCATGCATATTTAAAGGCGAAACACAACAGGATGGATTGTTCAATGCTCCGTCTCGGGTTTTAAGGAACATTAACCGTCAGAACGAGCCCTCTGGCACCCAACAGCTATGACTTCATCCCTTTATCATTGATTTAATATGCTCAGAAATGTGCCAGAGATATGTAGCGAGTTACATACACGCACAATCTGAGAGGAGTGCATGCCTGATGGCTGACGTCTGCATACACCTGGAACCGTGTGGCCTTAGTCGTGTTTCACTGAACCCCGACAACAGCTCATGTTAGCAATGCAAAGAAACGCCAGCGAAAAGAGACCGTTTACCACTAAAATAACAGATTTATTAGTGACTGCCACTGATCTGGACAGGAAAACATGCTATATTAATAAATGATAATAAAAAAATTATAATTAATAATAATGTTTAATTTATATACAGTACATAGAACCCTTCCATAGCTCATGGTTGCATAAATAAATATTTATCAATCAAAACAAAATAGCAAAAATTACATTTAAAAATAATGTTGCCGCAATACAACAACTTAAAGTTTAAGTATATCATTTAGGCACCAGTTTATTAAATTAGTTATAAATTATTATTATTTGTTTCATCTATATAGTACCTTTAAATAGCTCAAGGTTGAATATTAAATATTCAAATTTAACCACCAAACAATTGCATAAATAATTCGATTTTTACATTGCCATGATGGTGGTGTTAATACCTGCCAGGCCATTGCTATACCGTTGCTAATGTGTTCTGAGGGTTTGTTTAATGTTGTTAGGGTGTTCTTGGCACTCCAAACTCATCAGCGATTGTATTTCTGTAACAGAACAGACATGGTTGAAGCCCGGCTGAACTCTACATTTGCAGACATGTGCTCAAACACATGAGATCAGCCTGTATGTCGATGCCAAGCGGAAGCATAAAGCCCAGAGCTGGACGAATATCAAAGACTGTGTGGAGGTCCACTGTACATTCGCAACCTCTGAATTGCTACACATAACCCTACATATCAGTTTGCTGTAGAACTCAACTAGGAGTCATGCAACACTCCTGCTGATTATTTGACATCTCAAATAAGGCTTTTTCTCAGTTTCAGCAAGATCTAGGCCCAGACATGAGCACCTTGGAGGTGATTGTTGCGCATCACTGAGAGGGAAAAAGAGACAAAAATATAAAAGATGTAAGCAATACTTTAGGATATCAGTATAGTAATGTGTTTGAACTTACAAAAGCTACTCTTTCTCTCTTTTTGCTATCAGAAAAAGTTCCTTCCAGAAGAACTGCATCATATTGAGAACATTTAAGGCCAGCATAATCACGTACATGAATGCAAACACTTCTAGCGACTTGATTCATGGGTCGTTACATTATGAAATGTGACAGAGTGCAATTGGTAAAGCAATCTGCATGCAAGGCATTGCATTCTCAATTACTTTATTTAATTAGATTGGTCACCTAGGTTAAATGCATGCTTAAACACTTCCTACTTGAACACCAAACATGCTGTCTAAAAACAACCAACAAATTCAGATTTGTCCATTGTTTATGAAAAAATAAGTAAAGAATAGTTATTATTACTTATAATTAATTTTATTATTAATAAAATAAAAAATACCCACCAAACATGATTGCAAGAATGATTTGATTTTTATGTTGCCTGCATACCACAACTTAAAAATGACGCGTGTCATTTATGCACCACTATTATTATTATTGTTGTTGTTGTTGTTGTATAGCACCTTTCCTTAGCTCAAGTTCACTTTAAAATAAAATAAAATACCCACCAAACATAACTGGAAAAATATTTTTTTATTTTTTTAATAATTTATAAGTTGCCTCCATACCACAACTTAAGAGTCATGTATGCACCACTAATAACAATAACAACAACAACAGTAATTTAAATTTATATAGTACTTTTTCATATCTTAAGCTTGCTTTAAAATAAAATAAAATAAAATAAAATAAAATAAAATAAAATAAAATAAAATAAAATAAAATAAAATAAAATAAAATAAAATAAAATAAAATAAAATAAAATAAAATAAATTAAAAAAAAAAAAAATTTTTACCACCAAGCACAATTGCAAAAACCACTCTTTGATGATGGTAATACTACTACTACCAATAATAATAATAGTAATAATGGTAATAGTAATAAATTAGAAAATGTTCCAAATGTGTCCGGCTATGCTGATAACCATCTTAAACGACTGAAATGAAACATCTGTGACTCTCAGACTTGCCAAATGACGAAATGCTCTACTTTTGATTTGTGGTCAGACGTGTAGACATTTCTCAAGATCGTTCCCTCAGATCCAAATTTAAAACCAGAACAATGTGTCCATTTACAATCAGCAGCACCAGAGGGGGAGAACGCAGACAGCAAGCTGAAATAATGCAGCGCTCAAGCCTGCCCTGTGCAAGTCCAGTCAATACATCTCTGTAGCGCAACAACCCTGCTTTTGTGCCGCTTCGCTCAGTCAAAACTATATTTGTCCCAATCGGAAGTCAATTAGTGACATTCGGACCCACAGACTTATTTGAAGGAAGAATCTGAGCCGTATCTAGCAACTAGAACCAGTGTTGTTTAAGTGACAGACTATAATAGTTTGTATTAATTATTTTCTGTAGAGCTGCTTTATAGCTGAATAGAACATTTTTAATTCATTTTATTTTTACATTTTCTGCTTTAATTTTTAAGTTTTCATAATTTTGTTGTATTTGTTATTTTTAGTAGTTTTTTTTATTATATAGTTTTTATTCATTTTCATTTGAGTTTCAGTTATTTTTGCACCAAGTTTTTTTGTGATTTCATTTTAATTTTAAAATAAATTATAATTTTTAATTATAATTAATTTTTAAAAAATATGTATACACATATACATACATATTTTTATTTCAATTTTAGTTTTAGTTATTTCAGTACATCAAGTTACACCAAATTAAAATGAGAAATGTTGTCTTGGCAAATAGCTGAAATAAATTTAAAGTTTTTAAAATTATTTCTATTTCAGTTCATGTTTATTTTATTTTAAGTAACAATTTTTCATGGTTTTAGATATTATTATACTTTTTATTAAGATTTTGAATGGGTTTTTATCTCTTTTTTTCTTTTGTTGTGCTTTTATCATTTTTAGTAGGGTTTTCTTTATTTTTATTCATATTTATTTGAGTTTTATTATTTTAGTACATTAAGTTAAACTAAATTAAAATGAGAAATCTTGAAATAAAAAAAGTTTTATATTTTATCAAGTAACTATTTTTTATGTGGTTTTAGCAGTTTCCTTTGAGATACTAGCATGATTTTATTAACATTAACGGTAACACTTTACAATAAGGTTCATTAGTTAAACATTAGTTAATGTATTAACTAACATGAACTAACCATGAGCAATACATTTGTTACTGTATTTACTAATCTTCACTAACGTTAGTTAATAAAAATACAGATGTTCATTGTTAGTTCATGTTAGCTCACAGTGCATTAACTAATGTTAACAAGATTTTAATAATGTATTAGTAAATGTTGAAATTAACATTAACAAAGATTAATAAACGCTGTATAAGTGCAGTTCATTATTAGTTCATGTTAACTAATGTAGTTAACTAATGAACCTTATTGTAAAGTGTTACCACATTAACAGTTTTTATTTATTTTTCCATTTTCATTTTATTTAAAGTTTTGAGAATTTTGTTGTTTTTATCATTTTTAGTGGATGTTTTTTTTTCTTTTTTCAGTTTTATTATTTTAGTACATTTTTAGTTATTTTAGTACATCATTACATTAAACTAAAATGAGAAATTTTGCCTTGCCAACTATTTGAAATAAAAAAAGCTTAAGTTTTTTATATTTTATTTTAGAAAATATTTTTTCTTTGAAACACTATTACACTTTTTTATTAATATTTAATTTTTATTTTTCCCTTTTAATTCTAAAGTTTTAGTAGTTTTGCTGTGTGTTTGTAGCATTCATATTTTTAGATAAATATAACAACCCTGACTAGACCATCTAGAGACTTTCCCAGTAATCAAACACCTGACAATGCATTACAAGCCTCTCAGAGTCTCTATATTCATCTCAATATAAAGTCCGCCTCGGGTGGCAATCAAGCGAGACGGAAATGGACCGGCATGAGGTCATTCAACATTTAGTCACGTTCTGCGGTGATCTATGTAATGCTGGAGCCCAGTTTCCCCACTTACTGCACTCTGGACTTTTTACCCCCTTCAATTACTATGATGGAGGGTTTAACCTTTGACCCATGATGTCATCGCCGTCGGTCAGGTGGCCGCAGCCTTCATTACGCAGGAGGTTTATGAGAAACATCAAGAGGTTTGATTAAACACACGGACACAGCTGTCGAAGCGCAAACTCTGCGAGTCGCATTTCTCGCCCAGCAGGTATGACGTTTAATCGCAGAAATGTTTACAGCCTGTTAGCTGTAATCAGAGAGCCAGACGCATCAGACCGTCTGCTGATGTCATGAGTGAATTCTTGCCTTTCTCTGGATGCGCAAATTGGTACTAAGCCACACTGGCAAAAAGCATCCTTAACATTCCTAACAGTCTGTGTGTTTTTATTGCACAAAGGTGTTCGATAAAAATCAAGCCTCTCTCAAAGGCATGCATTATTGCAAAAACTATATTGTGGCCCAGCTCTAATCCACTAAATGCAACTATTAGGCATGAGGATATTATAAGAATTAACATAAAAGTTTTATTAAAACTGTTTAGAAATATAATGTGTATTGAGAAAAACACGAATAAATTTTACTTGACTTGTCGAGTTGGCATTTGTGTTGTTCCTCTCTCAGATGGCAGAAGTGTTGTTTGTTCTCTTCCAGGCATCGTCTGAATCTCCGAAACATCATCTAGGAAAATAAAAAGATGAGAGATGAGCTCATGTTTGGACACACACATCACACCGATGTGTGTATGTTGAAAGTCTGTGCCGGATCAGATGGATCGCAGATGATGGAAATTTAAGATTATTTAGCAAATGCACAATAATACAGCACGCAGCAGTAATTCATGCCAATTAAACTTAGCTTCGGCAAATTAAAAAATAAATAAATTAATAAAAATAATGCAAAATAAAATAAAACATATTACCCACCAAACATAAATGGATTTTTAGATTTCCAATTTTCCACCACAATAATACTGCTATTTGACAGGCCATTGCTATACGGTTGCAATGCAATGCAATAAAATAATTTGAATTATATATTGCCACCATGGTGATGCCACTACTTGCCAGACCATTTCTATGTGGTTGTTTAAAAATAAATAAATAAATAAAATATATGAAAAGCAGATGAATTGTTATTTTTCCAAATTTAAAATATACAATAATAAAAAATACAATAAATAATTCCCAACAAACATGAATGCAAAAATTTTATTTGATTTTAATATTGCTTCTACAGTCATGCCAGGCCATTGCAATACAGTTGCAAAGGTGTTCTGTGGGTTTGCAGCATAGGGTGTTGTTCTTGCTGCTGTACATGTCGCATCTGCAAATATAAGAATTGCACTACATTTACAGAAGATGCCAAGTTAAGACTGAACTTTGAAAAATTGCATGTTATCACAAAGGCAAGAATCCCAAACAAATCACTAACCCTAAGCATGATTTTATTAAAATTTATGATTTACAAATTGGTGCAAAAAAAAATGCATGCCGAACATTTTAATAATCTGAAGAACCTTTTTCAACTATAAAGAACCTTTTGTGGACTGGATGTTAAAAATTCTTCATGGAACCAGAGATGCCAATAAAGAACCTTTATTTTTAAGAGTATATAAAAGTCACTTGAAAAGGCAAAGGCTTGTGGACGAGTTGTGAAAGCAGATGTGTTTTTCGTTGCACAGTAATGGACAAATATTTGTGATGGTCAAGCCTGGAGACAGTCGGTGAGAAGACAGCTGGAGAACACACGTCTCAGCATTTGCGATCTTGCTGAAGTCAGTGTGCCAGTTGCTCGAGTCAGATGTTTAAATCCCACATTCATCTGCACACAACTGATGGCTCGCTTTTCAACATCACACATGCAGCTAAATTTAAATGTGCACTAAATATTTTATGTATTTTCACTGGTATACAGCAATGATCTTTAGTTAAAGATTTCATACTGTTTATAAAATGTTATAAAAAAGGTAAATGAAATAAATCTAAAACAAATAAAAATACAAAATAAATATATTTTTATAAAAATCTTATACTATTTATAAAAAAATTGTATACAGGACATCAAGTAGCAGCCCAACACAGTATCAACTGCACAAAAGTAGCTAAATGTTTTTAAAATCAAACAGAAACTGCAGACACCCAAAAGTATGCAAATATATTATCATGACTGAGGGCTGAAATGTAAAATTAACAAATTTGTAAATACATAAACAACAGCAGAAGTGTGATTTACCAGCCAAACAAATATAACAAAGTAAGGTTATTATCATTACATAAAACTATAAAATCATGAATTAAAGCTGGTAAATGAAATAAGGCTGAAATAAAATATATATATTAGATGTAAACAAAAATTTAAATAGTGCTGTGGCAGGTAACTGAAATAAGTTTACATTAACGCACTAAATTTACTAAATGAAAATGAATATAAAACTAAAACTGAAATAAAATTAACCTGAATATTAACTAGTGATATTACAACAAAAAAAAAAAACTATTGATGAAAAAGCACAAAAAAATTCCTAGGAACTAAAATGAAAATATAAAAATAAAAACTCACTCAAAATATAAATAATTTTAATGTTACAAAATAACATTTCAATAACACTGGAACAAAACACAGGGCAAAATATTACATTAGTATTAGCCTTCTATGTCCACAACAAAACACATGGTATTTTGATATACAATTTATTATTATTATTATTATTTTCATTAATTTTCAATTATTTTCATTACCGTCTGTGACCAATCAGAACACACCTGTGAAATTATTTTAGATCATGTGACGCCAGTGTGAGTGGACGCAATATTAAACAATACTATTAATCTCTTTATGTGTAAAACTTCAAATCAAACACATTAATTAGAGTACCATCGAAGTACCGCATCTACTTCCGTAAAGAAATGAATGGATTCAATGGTAACTTGTCAGGAAAAGGCAGTGGCTAGCGCTCATTCATTTGAGAGGAAGATTAGGGGTCGCCACAGCATCCCTTTTTTGAATTACAGTGTGCAGAAAAGGAGCTCTGTTCATTTAATTACCCCTAAATTAGGGGAAAATGTATGATCCAATCATCTAGGCTTGGAATTAGATCATGTGTCATGACATCATCCTTCTGTCTTTCTGTCTAATTCTCTCTGTCTGACCGAAGCTTGTTAAGGAAAGTTAGATTAATATATTAAATCATGTCATACTTGTTTTCGCAATGGTCAAATTAGTCTTGGTGTTCTTTGGGTTTTTATGGTTTCTTTTTTGCCAACACTGAACTAAAAATATGTTCTTTCTTAACTCACATTAGAAACCATTTAGCATTATTATTAATATTATTAAAAAGACCCACACAATGACTCGCTTTGAGAAATACAGAAACGCTGGATTAAAGCCACATGTCAAAAGAAGTATGAATGCTAGAGGCCATGACGAATAAAACCATCTGAAGTCCTAAAAAACAACATTACAGCAGAGCAATGGCAGCCCAGTTGTTGTCTTTGTTGTTTATTGGATTGTATGTTATTTAGGGTGTGGAGGAGATTCACAGAAACATCTGTTCTGATACTGGAAATGTGCAGTTAAATTTAGTTTGAAGCTAAGATTACACATAATTGATATGCTAAATGTTGAGATGGACAACTGAAGGCCTATTCCTCTACAGTAGAGCCAAAACATGCAGCAATATCTTATTTACTGTCTGTAGAAACAAATATTACACGTCTACACACTCTATATCTCAATAAATTAGAATGTTGTGGAAAAGTTCATTTATTTCAGTAATTCAACTCAAATTGTGAAACTCATGTATTAAATAAATTCAATGCACACAGACTGAAGTAGTTTAAGTCTTTGGTTCTTTTAATTGTGATGATTTTGGCTCACATTTAACAAAAACCCACCAATTCACTCTCAACAAATTAGAATATGGTGACATGCCAATCAGCTAATCAACTCAAAACACCTGCAAAGGGTTCCTGAGCCTTCAAAATGGTCTCTCAGTTTGGTTCACTAGGCTACACAATCATGGGGAAGACTGCTGATCTGACAGTTGTCCAGAAGACAATCATTGACACCCTTCACAAGGAGGGTAAGCCACAAACATTCATTGCCAAAGAAGCTGGCTGTTCACAGAGTGCTGTATCCAAGCATGTTAACAGAAAGTTGAGTGGAAGGAAAAAGTGTGGAAGAAAAAGATGCACAACCAACCGAGAGAACCGCAGCCTTATGAGGATTGTCAAGCAAAATCGATTCAAGAATTTGGGTGAACTTCACAAGGAATGGACTGAGGCTGGGGTCAAGGCATCAAGAGCCACCACACACAGGCGTGTCGAGGAATTTGGCTACAGTTGTCGTATTCCTCTTGTTAAGCCGCTCCTGAACCACAGACAACGTCAGGCGTCTTACCTGGGCTAAGCAGAAGAAGAACTGGACTGTTGCCCAGTGGTCCAAAGTCCTCTTTTCAGATGAGAGCAAGTTTTGTATTTCATTTAGAAACCAAGGTCCTAGAGTCTGGAGGAAGGGTGGAGAAGCTCATAGCCCAAGTTGCTTGAAGTCCAGTGTTAAGTTTCCACAGTCTGTGATGATTTGGGCTGCAATGTCATCTGCTGGTGTTGGTCCATTGTGTTTTTTGAAAACCAAAGTCACTGCACCCATTTACCAAGAAATTTTGGAGTACTTCATGCTTCCAGCTGACCAGCTTTTTAAAGATGCTGATTTCATTTTCCAGCAGGATTTGGCACCTGCTCACCAGTGTTGGGCTAGTTACTCAAAGAATGTAATATATTACTCATTACTAGTTACTCCTTTCAAAAGTAATATTGTTACTTTACTTATTACTTTCTGGCAACAGTAATTAGTTACACTACTAGTTACATTACTTTTTCTTCACGCCCCACAGAAGTTGTAACTGTGTATCTTCCAGATAAAATTAAAAAACAATTCTTATAGAATGTTACTAACAACATATTTCTGCCTCATCATTTGACCAAAATCCACATTGGATCGCAGGCAGAAGTTATTACCAACACTCAATAGTGATTGATAGTGACATTCAAGTGTTGTATTAATCTCATTAATTGTCATTTGTAGCTTGAAGCTAATTGTAATTTCTCCGTTACCCATATACGATTATATTTCATTATGTATTTTATCAAATCACATAAGTTTGTAAGAAACTGTGAATTTTCCAAAAAGATTTTTAATTATAGTAATATAATGTAGCACATGTTGATCAGAGGGATGTGGGTGGGATGTAATGCCAGAGTAAAGTACAGCCACAACTTACACAACAGTGTTCAGATCATCTTTTTTCTAAAAGTAAATCTAGGAATTATTTGATTGTTAGATTTTAAATCAGCGGGGTTGAGGCATCAAAAGTAACTAAGCTGTTTTATGGAAAGTAACTGTAATATTATTACTGAAATCTTATTAGCAATTAGTTACACTACTAGTTACTGCAAAAAGTAATATTATTACAGTAACTAAATTACTAGTAACTAGTAATTTATGATTCATGTGGAAACTATCCAAAATTCTGCTAATTTGAAAGCTATGAAAACTGTATCTATGTATTCATCCTTTGTGTCTTCCAATGATGTAAATTTATTACCCTGTTTTTTTTTTTTTGTTTTTTTTTGGTTGCGCCATATTCCTAAAGTATTCCGTATTGAAAACAAGGATTCACTAAAATGATTCGGCTCTTAAGAATTAGGCCTATGCGCTCGGGAAGCACAACAACTATTAAAGTACCCCTATTATGGGTTGTGAAAGGTACTTTTTTTGGTTTTGGGAGTCCCCAACAACAGGTTGACATGCATGCAAGGTCAAAAAACACTTTCATTTTCTTATAATATGCATTTATTTTTACCTTATTTGCTCAACGACTCCCAAATGATTCGCTCAACGATTCATTTTTCCAAATCCCTCCTTTGCCTGACGCTAATCTGATTGGTCGAATTCTTTTAAAGCAATGTTTGTGATTGTGAGCAGTGCTGCTTTGTGTACAGCGTTACCAGGGAAACGGCTATTTTTAACGCTCCAACAGCGGCACCTAGTGGCAACAAGTGGGCGGGCAATATGCTAATGTCTCATTTTGACGTCAACGTGAAACGGCTTAAGATTCGTTTTAAAAACGACTCGTTTCAATGATTCAGAGTCGACTCTCTCTTTTGAGAGACAATAACTTTATACACGGTGTTACACACTGCATGAAAGGTAATTTTCAAAAATCCATAATAGGGACACTTTAAGCAAGCATTCATCTAATTATATTACTCTATTTCTCATCCAAAGTCCCTGAAAAAAGTTTGATTGCTTTATACAATAGTTAGCCTAATTATGTCACTGATGATTAGGCATGTGTTCTGCCATACCATGTTAAAGTACAGCCTTTCCTTTAGTCTCCCACAGGGCGTTTCACAGGCCGCCCGTCCGTCATTCAGGGAGTTTAAACCACAGCACCACTAAACCATCAGACTCACAGCATCTGCTCTTTCTGCAGTTGTTATTTACTTGCATTCCTGCAGCAATTGGATGTGGTGAACAAGAGGACAACTGTCTGCGCTCCCGTGACCTATGAGTGTGTGTGTGTGAGGCATCGCTTATCATGACACACTAGGTCAGATGTGAATTCTTTGTGGTCAAATAGACAGATGACTCTTGTACAAACTCGGCATGTTCTCAGCTGCCATGTTTCCAAAAAAGATGGTTTGGGGGAAAAAAATAATACAATCTCAAATATATAGCCTAGCCTATATAAAAATCTCATTTTTCAATACTATTGCAATGCTTTCTTGGCAGGTCTTCCAGTCAGTTCTATCAAACCTTTACAATTAATCCAGAAGGCGGCAGCAAGATTAATTTTTAATGAGCCAAAAAGAATTCACGTCACACCTCTGTTTATCAATTTGCACTGGCTACCAACAGCTGCTCGCATAAAATTCAAGGCATTAATGTTTGCCTACAAACCCAGCACTGGCTCTGCAGCCCTTTAACTAAACTCAATACTTCAGACTTATGTGCCTCTAGAAGCTTTATTGTTCATCCCAAATAGGCACAAAATCACTTTCACAGACTTTTACATTAACTGTTCCCTCCTGCCCAACTCAATCCCAGCAGCTCAGTCCTTATCCAGCTTCAAGAACCGGCTAAAAACATCTCTTCCGTCTTTATTTGACCCTCTAACTCTAGTGTACTCTATGCTAATTCTATTCTTTAAAAAATAAATAAAATACTAACACTAGCTTTTCGAATCTTTTTGTATTCTATCTATATGTTTTCTTTTTATTTATTACACAACTGACAAAAACAAAAAGGCCTCTAGCTTGCTCTATACTTTTTCTATTCTATCAGTTTTCTTTTTATTTATTATATAATTAAATATATATATATATATTTATAAAAAACCTTGCTACGTGTACTGCGTTAAGCTAACTGAGACTTGTCAAAGCACTTGCATACCGTTGCTCTTTTGTTGATTTTGATTGCTTCTATTGTCCTCATTTGTAAGTCGCTTTGGATAAAAGCATCTGCTAAATGACTAAATGTAATGTAAATTATTGCTATAGGGACAATATAGTAGTCGCTGGATACATTCTATGCCCTTGGATATCTTACTGACCCCTAACTTTTGAACAGTAGTGTATATAATTATAAGTTCACAGACAGATGTTCTTGGTTTCCATATTTGGATAAAAGGCCATACGTGTGTAATTAGTTTGTGTCTGTGTGACGTGCCGATGCTCAGCTCTCTGAATGAAAGGCTGTGAAGGCTCGTGTCTGTAATCATCATGATGGTCAAGCAGCAGCTGCTCCTCCGTTGTGCTCCAGCTCAGCAGCTGCCAATCACACGCCGATCCCGCCTGACGCAGGGCTTTAGAAGCTTAT